>NC_044395.1:99031118-99331118 GCF_006542625.1 Nomascus leucogenys
CAACACTTAGCCCTCGATATGGCACCATTCCTCAGGGTGATCAACCAGCTGGTGGCAGATATTGGACCTCTACCGTCATGGAAAGGACAGAGGTTTGTCCTCATTGGAATAGACACTTACTCTGGATATGGGTTTGCCTGTCCTTCACACAACACTTTCGCCAAGACTACCATCAATGGACTCACAGGATGCCTTATCCACAATCATGGTATTCCACACAGCAGTGCCTCTGACCAAGGCACTCACATGATGTCTAAAGAAGTGTGGCAGTGGGCTCATGATTATGAAATTCACTGGTCTTACCATGTTCTCCATCATCCTGAGGCAGCTGGATTGACAGAACAGTGGAGTGGCCTTTTGAAGTCCCAGTTACAGTGCCAACTAGGGGACAATATTTTGCAGGGCTGGGACAAAGTTCCTTAGAAGGCTGTGTATGCTCTGAATCAGCATCCAATATATGGTATTGTTTCTCCTATAGCCAGGATTCACAGGTCCAGGAATCAAGGGGTGGAAGTGGAAGTGTCACCACTCACCATCACCCCTACTGATCCACTAGCAAAACTTTTGCTTCCTGTTCCTGCGACTTTACACTCCACTGGCCTAGAGGTCTTAGTTCCAGAGACAGGAACGATGCCACCAGAAGACAGAACAATGATTCCATTAAACTGGAAGTTAAGATTGCCACCCCTGGACACTTTGGGCTCCTCCTGTCTCTAATTCAACAGGCTAAGAAGGAAGTTACAGCATTGGCTGGGGCAGCTGACCTGGACTATCAAGATGAAATCAGTCTACTACTCCACAAGGGAGGTGAGGAAGAGTATGCATGGAATACAGGAGATCCATTAGAGCATCTCTTAGTATTATCATACCCTCTGTAAAGTTAATGGGAAACTGCAATAGCCCAGTCCAGGCAGGATTACAAATGGTCCAGATCCTTCAGGAATGAGGGTTTGGGTCACTCCACCAGGAAAACAGTTATGACCTGCTGAGTTGCTTGCTGAAGGCAAAGGGAATACAGAATGGGTAGTAGAAGGAGGTACTCATCAATACCAGCTGCGGTCATGTGACCAGCTGCAGAAACAAGGACTGTAATTATCACGAGTATTTCCTCCTTCTTTTGTTAAAAACATGTTTGTGCATGTATACACTTGTACTAAGAAAATATTTTATTTCCTTTTTCCTTTATCATGTGACATAAGATTTATTGACTTCATATCAGCATTTAAGTACTGTTTACGTGATAGTATTTGCATTTGGGATTGGTGTGTTTCTGGTTGTACAAAGGATAGTTGCATTATATTATGTGTAATTATAACCCTATTATTATCTTTATTTGAATATTGTGTATGAGCTCAGAAGATGTGTATGGGTTCAAGCTGACAAGCGGGGGACTTGTGGTGATTAATACTGAGTGTCAGCTTGATCCTGGGTGTGTCTGTGAGGGTGTTGCCAAAGCAGATTAATATTTGAGTGAGTGGGCTGAGAAAGGCAGACCCACCCTTAATCTGAGTGGGTACCAGCTAATCAGCTGCCAGTATGGCTACAATATAAAGCAGACAGAAAAATGTGAAAAGACTAGACTGGCCTAGCCTCCCAGCCTACATCTTTCTCCTGTGCTACATGCTTCCTGCCCTGGAACATCTGGACTCCATGCTTTTCAGCTGGGGGACTCAGATTGGCTCTCCTTGCTCCTCAGCTTACAGATGGCCTATCGCGGGACCTCTTGATGGTGTGAGTTAACACAGCTTTATATATATATATGTGTGTGTGTGTGTGTGTGTATATATCCTGTTTTATATATATATATATATATATATATATATATATATATATATATATCCTGTTTTATACACACACACACATATATATATCCTATTAGTCCTATCCCTCTAGAGAACGCTAATAGATATACACATATATCCTATTAGTTCTGTCCCTCTAGAGAACCCTGGCTAATACACATATTAAGACAATCATTAGCAGCTAAATGCACAAAATACTAGTATGCAACAGGAAATATCAGCCCAAATCTGTATTTAAAAGACAGCCTACAAAGTTTCAGAGGTTCTGGGGTAATGTGAAGCCATCTAGCTGCATGTGCTGTGATGTATTCAGCCACTTCTCAGCTTTGTCATCACACTCAGTGACATGTAAGTGAGGCCAACAGAGCTCTGAGTCTTCCACAGAACTATCACTTGAGCCAACTCTGATGCCATAATCACCACCATAATCAAGCTTCAGGAGGCTATACTGAGAATCAATTATTCATTTTTAATTAAAAGACAAGTAAGGTAACTTTGTTTTACATATTTTTATCTCAATTCTTCCCTGTTCTCAATCTCCTCATCTCAGACTCTTCCTTAATTCTTCAAATCCTTCCACCATGCCCTTTAAAACATATGGTTTAACAGACAGATCTCTCCTACACCTTAAACTTCCTCTCCACACATCCTTTCTCATAATTCAACTTTCTGAGAGTCATTTCTTCTATAGCTCTCCTAAGGGTGGTTACTTATTTCTCCCACACCACATCCCTACCACAGGCCTGTGTCTGGAGGTAGAGGAGTGTTCTACTTGCTCCTAATTGATGGTTTCAGATATTTCTCATTACTTCCTATAATCCTAACTTTTTTGAAACTCATGTCATCTGGCTATACCCCAAGCTATTTTGAAATTTTGTGATCAATATAAAGCTTTCATTTAAGTTTTAACACCTGGGTCATCATACGTCTCTTTATTGCTAATAATTGTTGCTTATTATGTAGTCTTCAAGGTTTCCTAGTTCCAATGTCCATACCACTTTAAATTCAAGATCTTTCACATCCTCACTTAAAATATTTTTCTTCATCCCATTTGCCCACCTCATCTCCTATTTCTTACCTAGATATTATATGTATATGGCACCCAAAACCTTGATTTAAAACAGACTCCCTTACTACCACCTCCTAACATTTCAACTCATTTACTGTGTACACAGATCAACAAGGCCTTAATTTAACTGGATCATACAATCCATTGACTCTACCACTTTTGTGTCTACCACTGTCCACAGGCCTGCCATACACTCTGTATGCAGCTTGTACTTCTAGGTCCATCACCACAATTTCTTCTTTAATAAAGTCAAAACACCTAACTCATTCTCCCTCTGTGTTACCCACTTGGCAAAACTCCAATTATGATTACATCCAAAATTCCACCTAATTTTCAAAAATAAGCAAATATGCTGACTTGCCTCCCTTTAAATTTATGACTAAAAATTTGGTTTCCATGCTCAAAGAAACTTTCCAGTAACACGTTTTTGTTGACAATTTACTTTTCCTGTATCTAAGACAATAAGTCTACAATTTCTCTTCTCAAAGAGAAATTCTAGGGTCAATGTCCTTAAATTATCTCTATTTGTTCAGCAATATTTTCTCACACATATTTTGGGATTGTGGTTCCATTTGTCTATGTGCTTCTTTTATACCAGCACCATAGTCTTTTGGTTACTATAGTCTGGTAGTTTAGTTTGAAGTTAGTTAATATGATGCCTCTGGCTGTATCACTTTGGCTTTGTATTGCTTTGGATATTTGGGCTCCCATTGTGTTCCTCATTAATTTTAGGACTGTCTTTTGTAATACTGTGAAAAATTGCATTGGTAACTTAAAAGGAACAGCATTTCATCTGTAGACTGCTTTGGTCAGTATGGCCATTATAACAATTTTGTTTCTTCTAATCCATGAGCATGATGTACTTTTCCATTTGTTTGTGTCACATATGTTTTCTTTCAGCAGGGCTTTGTAGTTCTCCTTGTATAGATCTTTCACTTCCTTGGTTAGATGTATCCCTAGGTATTTGTGTGTGTGTGGCTATCATAAATAGGATTGTGTTTTTGATTTGGTTCTCAGCTTGGACATTATTGGTGTATAAGAATGCTACTGATTTTTGTACACTGATTTTGTAGCCTAAGGTTTTGCTGAAGTCATTTATTAGACCTAGGAGTCTTTTGGCAGCAGTCTTACAGTTTTCTAGGTATATAATCATATTGTCAGTGAAGGCAGATAATTTGAGTTCCTCTTCTATTTGGAAGCTATTTATTCCTTTTTCTTGTCTAATTTATCTGGCTAAGACTTCCAGTCATACATTGAATAGGAGTGGTGAGAATGGGCATCCTTGTTTAGGGATAATGCTTCTTACTTTTGCCCATTGAGTATGATGTTAGCTATGGTTTTGTCATAGATGACTCATTCGTTTGAAGTATTTTCCTTCAATGCCTAGTTTGTAGAGGATTTTTACCATGAAGGGATACTGGATTTCATCAAATGCTTTCTCTGCAACTATTAAGATAATATATAGTTTTTGCTTTTAATCCTATTTATTTAGTAAATCACATTTATTGATTTGTGTATGTTGAACCACCTTTGCATTCCAGGAATGAAGCCCCCTTGGTTGTGGTGAATTAACTTTTGATGTACTGTTGGATTTGGTTTGCTAATATTTTGCTGAGCATATTTTCATCTATTTTAATCAGTGATAGCTGCTGGTAGTTATAACTTTCTTTTTTTTTTTTTTTTTTTTTGAGTCTTCATCAGGTTTGGTGTCAGGATGATACTGGTATGATAGAATGAGTTAGGAAAGAGTTCCTCCTCCTTGATTTGTTGGAATAGTTTTGGTAGAATTGGCACCAGCTCTTCTTTGTATGTCTGGTAAAATTTGGCTGTAAATTCATCTCATCCAGAGCATTGTTTGGATTGGTAAGGATTATATTATTGATTCAATTTTACTACTTGATATTGGTCTGTTCGGGATTCTTTTTTTCATCCTCTTTCAATCTTGGAAAGTTGTGGGTTTACAAAAATTTATCCATTTCCTCTAGATTTTCTAGTATGTGTGCATAGAGATATTAATATAATCTCTGAGGATCTTTTCTATTTCTGTGGTATTGGTTGCAATGTCATCTTTGTCATTTCTATGAGCTTATTTTGATTTTCTCTTTTTTTCCTTTGGTAAGCTAGCTTGTGGTCTATCAATCTTATTTATCCTTTGAAAAAGTCAACTTTTTGTTTTATTGATTCTTTTTATGGTTTTTTGGGTTTCAATTTCATGGAGTTATGCTCCGATTTTAGTTATTTATTTTATTCTGCTAGCTTTGGATTTATTTTGTTTTTCTAGTTTCTTCAGGTGTGAGATTAGTTTGTTAATTTGAGATCTTTTGATCTACTTGATGTAGGCATTTAGAGCTATAAACTTGCCCATTAACACTGTTTCTGCCACATCCCAGAGGTTTTGATATGTTGTTCCTCTATTTCCATTCATTTTAGATAAATTTGTGATTTCTTCCTTAATTTTGTTGTTTACTCAAGTCATTCAAGAGTCAGTTGTTTAGTTTCCATGTACTTGTGTGGTTTTGAGAGATTTCTATTTTTATTCCACTTTGGTCCAAGAAAATTCTTGGTATGATTCTAATTTTTTTTCATTTTGTTTGATACTGAATTTATGGTCAAGCATGTGGTAAATCTTAAGAGTATGTTCTATGTGCAATGAACAAAAATGTATATTCTGTGATTGTTGGATAAACTATTCTGTAGAAATCAATTAAGTCCAACTGGTCAAGTTCCAATTTAAGTCCCAAATTTCTTTGTTAGTTTCTTCCTCAATGAGCTATCTCATGCTGTCAGTGGGGTGTTGAAGATGTCACTATTATTGTGTGTATGTATAAGTCTTTTTTAGATCTACAAATAGTTGTTTTATAAATTTGGTTGCTCCATTGTTGGTTGCAAGCATATTTAGAATAGTTAAGCCTATTGTTGAATTAAACTTTTTATTATTATGAAATTCCCTTCTGTCCTTTTTTACTGTTGTTCATTTAAGCCTGTTTTATCTGATACAAGAATAGTGACACTGCTCTTTTTCATTTTTCATTTGTGTGACAGATCTTTCTCTTTCTCATTACTTTGAGCCTATGAGTGTCATTACATAAATATGGTTTTCTTAAAGACAGCAGAGGGATGCTTCTTGTTTTTCATGCCATTTGCCACTCACTGCCTTTAAGTGGAGCATTTTGATAATTTATATTTAAGATTAATATTGATATGAGAGATTTTTTCCTGTTGTAGTGTTAATTAGTTGCTTTGTAGTCTTGATTGTGTAGTTGCTTTATAGGATCTGTAGTTATGTGCTTGTGTGCGCTTTTGTGGTAGTAGATATTGTTATGTTGTTTCCATGTTTAGAACATCCTTAAGCACAGCTATAGGGCTGGCCTGATGGTGATGAATTCCTTTAGCGAATGCTTGTCTGGGAATGACTCTCCTTGTCCTTTGTTTATGTAACTTAGTGTGGAAGATATAAAAATTCTTGGCTGGCATTTCCTTTCTTTAATACTGCTAAAAAGGGGACCCAGTTCCTTCTGGCTTATAAGATTTTGCTGATAATTCTGCTGAGACTATTAGCCTGATGAATTTCCTTTCATAGGTAATATGACCATTTTCTCTACCTGCCTTTAAGTTTTTTTTTTTCTTTATATCAACCTTCGATACTCTAAAGACTATGTGACTTAGGGATGGTCATCTTGCATATTATCTTGCAGGAGTTCTATGGATTTCTTATGTCTGCATGTTGACCTCTCTAGCAAGAATGTGGAAATTTTCCTGAATTATATACTCAAATATGTTTTCAAAGTTGCTTACTTTATCTTCTTTCTCAGGAAAGCCAATAAGTAGTAAATGTTGTCACTTTACATTAACCAATATTTCTCAAAGGCTGTGTTTGTTTTTTAAATTTTTTTTTTTTTTTAACTTTTGTCTGACTGGTTAAAGGACCAAACTTTGAGCTCTGAAATTCCTTCTTCTGCTTGGTCTTGTCTGTTGTTAAGGCTTCCAAATGAATTTTGAAGTTCTTGTAGGAAAATTTTCAATTCTAGAAGCTCTGTTTGGCTCCATATTAATATAGCTTAATATAGTTATGTTGCCTTTCAAGTCTTGGATAATTTTTCTGGCTTCTTTGAGTTGAATTTCAACTTTCTCTTGAATCTTGTTGAGTTTCCTTGTCATCCATATTCTGAGTTCTATATCTGTCATTCCAGACATTTTATTCTGATTTAGATTCATTGCTTGGGAGCTAGTGGTATTATTTTGAGGTGATGAGAAGCTCTGACATTCAGTTCTTGTGCCAGTTCCTTCTCATCTCAGGGAGCTGATGATTCAGAGACTTTTTTTGTTTGTTTTCACTTTTTTTAATTTCAGTGGTACTTCTTTATTTTTTATTCTTTTTACTCTTGATGGCATAACTGTGATGTATGTTGCATATAATCATTTGGCTTTATTTTTGGGTGTTTTCAAGGTGCTGAGGCTCCATACAGGTTCCTTGGCTGCAGATGGATTCATGCAGTGGCTTTCTCAGATGTTTCTTATTGCAGTGATGTATTTTTGTTTGGTGGTATATTTCAGGCTATAGTTTCGCAGATGACACTTAAGAGCCAACAGATAGGGGTGGTGGCCTAGGCAATGGAAAGCATAAAAAGTGTCCTCTCTCAGCACGTGTTCACCTTCATCGGGGTTGGAGAGGCTAAAAAATCCTGAGAACTGATTTCTTTTTCTTTTCTTCTTCTTCTCCTTTTTTTTTTTTAGATTGAGTTTTGCTCTTATTGCCCAGGCTGAGTGCAGTGGCATGATCTCAGCTCACCACAACATTTGCCTCCCAGGTTCAAGCAATTCTCCTCCTGCCTCAGCCTCCTGAGTAGCTGGGATTACAGGCCTGTGCCATCATGCCAGGATAATTTTGTATTTTTGGTAGAGACAGGGTTTCTCCATGTTGGTTAGGCTGGTCTCGAACTACTGACCTCAGGTGATCCACCTGCCTTGGCCTCCCAAAGTGCTGAGATTACAGGTGTCAGCCACTGCACTCGGCTGAGAAGTGGTTTCTTTTACCTCATACTCTTCAGGCCCTAACTGGAAGAGCCACTGCTGAGTCTACAACAGTGCACTGAAGAGGGGAATGGAGGCAAGATGACCCCATTGCAGGGGTCATCCATCCTACATGTCTATTCCAGGGCTTTTGTGGTGCTACATTCAATACCTGGCACCATGTTCACGTTTTCTTTGACCCAAAAGAGCTTTGGGAGGCTGCGCTCCCTCCTTCCTTAGGGGCAGACTGTGGTGAGGATTGGATTTCCAGGGGAGTGGTATCTGCCTCTCTCCCACTCCTTATCTGACTTTCTATGAGACTGGATTTAAAACGACATCCTCTTCTCAGCCCTAGGTCTGGGAAAATGCCTGCAGCTTTTCCCAGTGTCTTTCCCTCTGTCTGTCTCTCAGCCTCTCCCCAAGTTAGCTCCAGGGCTTGAGAGAAAAGGGGTGCTCTCTCTTGGCCTGGGTTACACAGATCCCCAGAGGAAAGGAGAGACATAGATGGAGAGTAACTACCTCTCTCACGTCATGGGGCTTCACTTATATTTATCAGCCAAAAGCCATAACAGGGACTGCTTGCCCACCTTCTCCTCTCCGGGGTCTGGGTTGTCCTTGGCTATTCTAGTGAATTATTGTCTTTCTTCTTGAATTAACACTCTCAGAGTTCGTTTTTATGTGCTATTTTCCTGCTTCCACGTGGCTGAGACACACAAAAGCCTCTAATCCACTATCTTTGAAAAAAAAGCAAACTATATATTTCTAAAGATTACATTGTATATGCTCTTTATAGTCTGAGACTGAACATTTCCAATTCATCACAAATATTCTTCCTTTATATATTTTATTTTTGAACCTCCCTTTATCTGCTATTTGCCTCACTCTTGCTGTCTCTTCCTTGCATATAGGACAGGAGAGTCAAAGTGTATGTTCACAACACCAACTTGATTCAATCTTAGTTTTTTCTGGATTAACTATTTTATAATTTGGCCAGAATTATCAGCATGTATATAACTCTAAAATACATATTTTTAGCTTTGATATTTTTCTTGTGCTTCGGACTTTGCTTATTTCATATTATTACTTAGATTTTTTTCCAGGCACATCTAAACTCAGCATAGCCACGGCTAATCTCATCATTTCCTTCCCAAACTTGCTCCCTTCAAAACAAAAGCACAAGTGTCAATAATGGCGACATATTATATCCATTTGTCCAATCCAGAAATCTAGTGTGAGCAACATCATTGATGCTTCCTCTCCATGACCCTCAGCTCTCACATTCAGTCAATCCCAGACCACTTTCATATGCTATCATGTGTCTTCTGAATTATGGAAAGATCTTTCTAATTGGATTCCTTACTTCTTGTCTTGCTCACCACTGGTCCATTTTTCTATAACAGCCAGAAAGGTTATTCTCAAATAACTTTATCAATTTAATATCCTACCTAATAGCTTCAAGGCATTCATAATGCTCTAAGCCTAAATATCACCATGAAAAGCATTATTCATTGCCTAACTAATGGCTATTTCTCCCTTTTTTTGCCAGCAGAGTCTGTCTTCCACTATATCCACAGACAATGCCAGATATCTCCTTTCTTAGATACACTTGCAGCTCAAGAGTAAGCAAATAACTCAATCCTGGCCAACTGAGCCTGAGGTATATGATCTATTAGAGGGCTTCTCACATTTACCTTCCTGACAGAATAAAAGAGATAAGCAAAAATTATTGTGTAAGTTTCTTACAGCCCCTTCAGTTTCTGTCATTACTTCTCTTTAATCTATTCAGAATATGGCAGCCATTAAAAAAAATATTTTAAAAGAAAATCTAATCATGACATTCCTCTTCTTACAACCCTAATTTGGCTTCCTAAATGACTCTAAATAGCAAAGTCCACACAGTGGCCTAAAAAACTTCTACATAATCTATACCCACACCATTCCTGTACTCTTTTAAGTCTGTGATCTCATTCCCTACTATCTCTGCTCACCCTTTCTAGATCTGCTAACATAGATAGCAGTGTTGGTGGCATAGATCAGTGTACTTTGCTACCCTTTGCGGTTATCACAATTAGTTCAGATTGCTCAATAAAGCAATCCCTTACTGAGATAGCTCCTTTTACAAAACAATGTTTTGCTTTTACATTGTACCCTCTTTCTGTGGATATCAGTGGGTTTTCTCATTTATCAGATAATCTTTATTCATAGAGGAAGTGAGACGGAAAAAGTTGATTTCCTACAAAAGGATGATCTGAGGCTGAGAGCAGTTAATTGATCCAACTAAAATCATGTGCTTAGTCAAAAGCTGTCCCTAAAATGTTATTCATTTGACTCTACACATTTCATCTTAGATTACAAAGTAGTCAGTTTTTGAACACATGCTGTAACAGTTTGATTCTTACATAAAGATTTCTCAAATAATGGTAGAAGAAATATTGTTATTTTAAAATCTTATTCCTACAAATACTACTCAATTACTAAATACTAAAATTAATAAATATTATAAATACTACTAAATAAGTCTACCATATTTTTGATAAATTAATATTATTTCTGAATGTGTTAAGTGAGATTGCATCAAACCAATGCTAGCAACATACAAAAAAAAATTTGAAGAATCCTGAGAGCTTCTCATGCAGTCAAAATCTGAGGAGGTATGTAGGAGAGAAATACAGAGACATTAAAATAACACTAAACTCCTCTTGCTGTGGCATCTGCTAACTAAAAATGATTGCTGAGGGAACTGACAAGATGAGCAGAATCTCTAGACTGAACTGTGCCAGACTGAAGAGAAAGAAATTAGACATCACAACTGACATGGCTGAGAGGTCTTGAGAACAATTCAGTCCTAGGAGACTTGAAGAACTTGAAGTGAATACCTTCTAGAGGAAGATAACAAGATCCAGAGCCTCTAATGTCCTCGCAGTTTACAGTTATTAAACCAGAACATTAAAATAACTGTGACTAAAATAATATAATAGAGCATGAGAGGTCAATATAATGAAGGATGAGATGGAGAATTTAAGCAGAGGATGTAAATTTATAGAGAAAACAAATAAAAAGTATGCTACTGTAATTACTAAATAGTCAATATCAACTCATTCCTCTTATTGTACTTACTGTCTAAAAGATAAATGTTGAAAAAATGATACGAGAAAGCCAGGAAGAGAAAAAGAAAATGTAGGAAAAAGAGAAGGATACAGAGCATTCTTATACCATTTCTAATTATCACCATAATTTCTATGGCTTTCAGTCACAAACAACTTAATGCTAAACTTATACTGTGGATTTTTGTACTTGGAATAGACTCACTTTTCTATGACTTGTTAGAAAGGCTAGAAGATTAATGAGCTAATGTTGAGAAAGCATATCAAATGCAAAGTACACATTTTAGAGGCACTACAGATTTCATTAAATATAAACAGAGAGTTGTAGTGAAATCAAGTGGAATATGTGCCGAGATGAAGTGGTGACAGTATCCTCATGGTTCCCAGCATCCCCAACTTTGGGATAATTTATAGTTCTGAAAGTTAAAAATTCATTGGCAATACAAATAATTTGCATTTATACATTTTATACTCTGAAAATGCTAATGTTTGAAATATTTAATCACAGGGTTTTAAATTATAAACTAATGGAAGAATGAAGAGAACTATAAAAATCACTTAGATACTCTATTTAAATAACATTCGGAGAAAAAAACACAGAGCCTTATAACTTCTAGGCCTTACTCAAATCACTATGTTTTATGTCCCTTGGGAACTTAAGACTGCTTATATTTTTGTTGACCTTTCTAATGTATCTCCTCAATTTCCATATTTTAACAAATTGTCCAGTATGAACCATTAATAAAACAGAGGAAGGATGCACTCAGAAAATGGCCTGCAGAAGATACCTTTGACCTAACAAACGGATATTAATTATATTCATTACAGTAAATACTCTTAAGTTATTTAAAATAAATTTTCTAAAACAGTTACATAATCAAATGAAAATGGGTCATTTTATCGTATACCCAAGTAGGATTTATCATAGAAATAGGCAAAATGACCTTTAATTATTCAAACAGAAATAAGGAAGAAAATAAAAGAATAAGAGCACTTTACCCTTTTATAGTTATCAGAATATTATATATACAGATATTTAAAACTTGAAAAATCACTTAATTCCAATATGAATCTAGTCATAATGTTCTAAGAATGTTTCCAAGTCATTTCATGTGTTAATCATAATTATTTTTAATATTTTTATAATCTGCACATTCTAAGGTAAAAAGAAGTTTAAAAAGACTGTTCCAGTTGTACTTTGTCTCTTCTAAATTTAAAATGTTGCTAGTTAATAATCATAATCAGTAAATCTTTTAAATCTCATAAAATTAACCACT
The DNA here is from genome assembly GCF_006542625.1 of Nomascus leucogenys. Taxonomy (NCBI): domain Eukaryota; kingdom Metazoa; phylum Chordata; class Mammalia; order Primates; family Hylobatidae; genus Nomascus; species Nomascus leucogenys. Next base: position 99,043,381 of record NC_044395.1, read on the forward strand.
TTCTAAGGTTTTCCTCAATTAGAGTTTTCCTTTATTTAGTAAACAGTTTTGAGAGTCTTCTATATTCCAGCAATGTTTTAGACACTGGAAATACAACAGTAAATAAGACAGGGAAGTCTCATGAAATTAATATTCTCTAAAGAAAAATAGACATCTGAGAGGATGTGCGTTTGGTTCGCAGCTACTTTAATTGTAATGGTCAGGGAAGCCTCGCAGAGGTGATGACCCATGAGCAGAAAGGAGGCTGGGAAGAAAGAGCCAAGCATGTGAGCGTGTGGTGGCACAGCATCCCAACAGAGGACCAGCAGGTGCTATACAAAAGGGATCTTTAAATGTTTAGGTAATGGAAAGAAAATCACTATGGTTGATAAAAAAAAATAGCTATTTAGAGAATGGATCACAGAAGAACTAGAAAGCAGCAAGACCATTTAAGGAACTATTGACATAGTCCAGGAGCAGGTCATGACATATGAACCAGATGGTAATAGTAGAGGTGCACCAAAGTAGTTGGCATTCAGAGCAGATTTATTTATTGACTTTTAAGTCTTTAATTAAATTCAGTCTCTGAATGTGTTTGCTTTTGATATTACATTTTTAGATTCTAATGTATCCCTTCAATTAGTATTTATTCCTAATTAATATAATTTATTTGTTTTTCATTTAATAACTAACAACAGTTACCAGGTTGAATAAAAACATATCTAGATGTTAATAATAAATCAGTAATTCTGAGACTATTGATAATTAAACTTCTCAGACATGGTAATGGAACAGGAGGAAAGCAATAATTAAAAAACAATTTTCTTAAATATAAATTAAATATGGCACATTTCACAGCTCTTCAAATATTAGAAGCTAATATGCCGAATAAGTTCTTTTGACAAACTGACTGTAATTTGAAATATGGCCAATAAAATTATTTGTGAATTTTTAATTTTTTGTATTGAACAAAAGCTTCTAAATGCATCTTTAAAAAATATTATGAAACTTTTAACAGGTCTCACTTTCAATATTAGGAGATACAGTTTACATTATATATAAAAGAAAAATGTTCATACATATAAAAGAGTTTAAAAGCATGTATTTGGAGATCAAAAATCGACTTCAAGTCTTTCTCACCTCTAGCCCCCTTCTATGAGGCACAATTTTCTTCAAGCCATACTAAATAGTTTTCTACTTTAGTTCAAGTCCTATAAAGCCTAAAATAATATAAACATACAGAATAAGAGAATACCAAATTTCATTTACTGGCTTTGATTTAAGAAAAATATTGAATGCATACTTACTTTAATAGAAGAAGAGCATCTAGACAAATAATGTAGATCTAAGTTGTCACTTTTATGAAACAATGTTACCAGTCATCTCATCTCCTGTATTCTCAATACATTCCAGGAATTTAAAGTTCATGTTAATAGTTTCAATAACATTTCAAACCAATCTATGTGTAGCTATATATATATATATATATATATATATTTTTTTTTTTTGGAGACAGAGTCTCGTTCTGTTGCCCAGGCTGGAGTGCAGTGGTGTGATCTCGGCTCACTGCAACCTCCATCTACTGGGTTCAAGTGATTCTCCTGCCTCAGCCTCCAGAGCAGCTGGGATTATGGCACATGCCACCAAAGTTGGGTGTGGTGGCTCATTCCTGTAATCCTGCCACTTTGGGAGGCCAAGGTGGGCAGATCACTTGAGGTCAGAGGTCAAGACCAGCCTGGCCAACATCATGAAACCCTGTCTCTACAAAAATACAAAAATTAGCTGATCTATGTTTTTAAACTTATTTCAAGCTACTGTATCTGGATTTTCTTGTCCAGACTTCTCAATTTTTTTTTTTTTATTTCAAGGGAATATTTCAGTCTCTGAAGCGATATACTTATCGGTCATAAGCCTCATTTTAGAATAACATGTTTTGTTCCTCTATGATTTTGTAAATACTAATGTGTCAAAGCTGAACTTAAATTCTAAATCCACTATACCTTCCTCCTCCTTATATTATTTATTCTGCAAGATTCGAGTGAGATTTCATTGACAACTATGTGCGTGTGTGTGTGCGCACGTGTGTTTGGTACATGTTTGTCCCCACCTCTACAATGCTTTATTTTTAAAGAACTGTAACACATTCAGTTGGGACATATACTCTACATTTGATCAATGTTTCTAGTACCTCCCATTGACCTATACTTCTTTCCTTTTTTTTTTTTTTTTTCTGATGAGTGGTGTGGGTACTTGTTTTGACGACTCCATTCTACACCCATGCCTTACAGTTCAGAAGGGAGATAAGTTTCTCGCTCAACTAAACACAAAATTTGAGAAGTTTTGTATTTTCTTCCAGCCAGCATTCAGTGCGACAGGGATGAAAAAGTCAAAAGAAATGAAATGATTTGCAAGAAATGAAATGATTTGCCAATATTATGAAATGAAATGAGTTGCCCAATATTATGCAACAATATAGGATATGTGTGGAGACAGACCAGGTCCTATGTACCCCTTGATATTTGTTCATACTATTACTACATCATTCATTACACTAAGTATCTGGTAATGGGCCCTGTCTCTTCATTAGAACAAAAGCTTCTGATTCAACTTGTTATCTGACCAATGCCAGAATATAGTGAGCATTTAATAAACAAATGTTTAATTATTTTTCCACTGTATCAAGTGGAATAAGCTGCTTCAAAGTTCCCATCATGCTCTCAGTTATTCCTTTTAGTCATTGTTTTTTCCATCTTTTAATCTTTTTTCAAATTGTACTGTATTTCTATTGGCTGTAAGGTTGAAAGGAAGAAACAAAATATTGTTAATTTGTTTGGGGCCTTTCATCATCTTGGTGCATCAGCTGGAAAAGACCAAAAGCAAAAGTGCTTGCCAAAATAGCTTATGTATTCCTGTCAATTTCTGCCTGCTGAAAACATACTTCTTTTACAGCAGCCAGCAATGAAGCTATTTGGAGCCAAAAAGCAATGCCTCTGTCTTCCTTGCCAACTTGTATCATGTTGTGCCTTTGGAACCAAGAGCTAAGATATTTTATTCATCTCTTGTCACCAAAAGAAGCTTAACTGTTTTATGATGTTTTGCAATGCAGGTGATTGGTGGAGCTCAAAACAGAGCTATTAAACATGATTTGACCATGAAGACTGGAAACATTACATCAATTTCTTTGAAGATGTACTGTTTTTGAAAGGAATGACTTACTTAGCACCCCCTGAAAGATTCTTATAGACCTACTAATCAAGAAGAAAACAAGTAGGCAATATTAGTAAGTAAATCTCAAACTAGACCATAGTTCTAATGTCCTAATTATCTAAGCCTGTGACGATATCAATTATGTTACAATAAGCATGGATACATGACAAATGTGTAGTAAGCAGGATTTTGAGCCTCAGAATGAAAGAGCTAAATTTAACATTGAAAAGGTACTTGATGCAAATGGCTTTAACAATTATAAACCATCTTCTAGGACCAATTCCAATAACTGTATTTAACTAAAAAATGTATGGCAGGGCTGCCGTTTTTGCCAACTCAGTGTTTGTTGCCTGTGTGTACAATGTAATCCCCTTGGAGGTTGGCAACATGGTGGTCCTAATGCACAGAAGACAGGATCCAAAGAACTTATCTTGAATATTTTGGCTTTAAAATACACAAACTCTCTCTCTCATTGAGAGAACTGAGCATCCTGTTTACATTTTGATCTAGAAGATATTAATAGTACCCAATATACCATCTGTTTATAACCTTCCAAATATTTTCCTTAAAAGTTTATTATTTAAATGATTTTATTTTATTTTTTTTTTTTTTTTTTGAGATGGAGTCTTGCTCTGTCCCCCAGGCTGGAGTACAATGGCGCCATCTCAGCTCATTGCAAGCTCCGCCTCCCAGGTTCACACCATTCTCCTGCCTCAGCCTCCCTAGTAGCAGAGACTACGGGCACCTGCCACCACGCCTAAGTTTTTTGTATTTTTAGTAGAGACGGGGTTTCACCGTGTTAGCCAGGATGGTCTCGATCTCCAGACCTCATGATCCACCCCCCTCAGCCTCCCAAAGTGCTGGGATTACAGGCGTGAGCCACTGTGCCCAGCCTTAAATGATTTTCAAATATTATTAAATAAATTATTATTTTAGTAAAGGATCAATCAATAATAAATGCAAAATAATTGAGTCAGGATTTAAATGGCAGTTATAAATTATGTCTTTAAATATTTCAAATAATAATTCACCCAAAAATTTACAATTAATGTTTATTATACTATCATCCACACCATTAATTTTGCCCTTTTTGTCAGTAGATTAAGCATTTTGAGATAAATAATTCTAAGGATAGACTCAAGAATATTGTATAGAAATGAATCCCTGACTTTAAACAAGTAAAACTGAAACAAATAAAACCAATAAGCTTACATATAAAATCAAGAACATAATTCTTATGAATATTAAAACTGCTGAGACTACATGTTATGCTTTCTCTTAAAGCTCTTAAGAACTAGTGCATAAGTTCAGGTATTAACTTACTTTGTTTTGTTTTTTGAGTCTATAGAAAAATATAGGTCACCTTCTTCAGATTTATGTGAAAGCTTACTCCAATTTACATAGAAATTGTCACAGTTAGAAAAAAAGATTGTATATTTCACTTAACATATACATTAAAAATGAAATTTTATATTTTTTCCTATACGAGTTTAAATTTTTCTAGTCTTTTACAATTTGATGAAATATTAATATCCAATTAAAGGCCAACATAAATATGATTTTATTAATACATAGTACCTTACTGCATTATTCAATGCTTGTAATAAACCTGTTTATATATGGAGAAAAATGATTAAGATTAGTGGTACTCAAAGTGTGGTCTCAGATACCAGCAACAGTATCACCTAGGGCCTCTAAGAAATACAAATTATTGGGACCCACTTAAGACCTATTGAGTAGGAAACTCTGTGGTGGCCCTAGCAATGTCTTTTTAAGAAGAAGAAAGGCTCTGATTTGTAGTGTTTACCTATTTCTGGGGTTCAAATACTCCCACTATGCCAATTTCAAGTCGCAAATGTAACACCACTGAATGCAGAGTGGGGAAGTGATATGTAACACTGTCTTTGGGTGATTCTGATATACTCTACAGTTTCTGGATCACTAACTTGGACTATATGGAAGTGTATAAGAACACAAACTTGGACTTTAAACAGTTTTGATTTAAATAGTGCTTCTACCATTTACAGGATTGCTAATTTGGTCTTGGTAAAATTATGCAACTTCTATATTCCTTAATTTTCCTGTCATAAACAGAGTCACTGAAAGTTTATACCTCATGATATGAGAATCAAAATAATTAACTAGAGTAGAGTGGAGTTGCATCTTATACAGGGGTTAAGTTCCAAAGTCAAAATGTAAGGCATAATTGTCTGTAAAACAAAAGCACGCTACAAAATTATTTTAGCATGTCAGTATGTCTAACACAGACTACTTTCCCTCCATTGTAGGAGAGATCTTCATTTCTTCAATTACACACCAGATACAGCTCTTAGCTTTTATTTACAAGCTACAGTATATGAAAATTACTTGTTTTTAGCACTAGACTAACACAGACTAATACACAGTAATCATTTTGTGGGAAGTCCATGAAATGAGACCAATGAGGGTGCAGCCAATTCACATCTCACACTTGGCTCACTACAGGACATACGAGAATTAAAATTATTTTTGCTATTATTATAGTGGCTGTTGTTGGGATTATGTTTGTTGTTATTATTATTTATTTTTTCTTTCTTTTAGGGAGTACAGAGCAAACATTTTAAAATTCACTCAATTTAAATTCACTTAATTTAAATCCAGATATTAGTATTTTTTATACCAAACTATTTGATGCAATTTAATTAATGCAATTGCATTACAATTCAAGTAATCGTAGGTCTTCCACAGGTAACTTGTTAATATTGTTATTTTTGTTGGTGGATGTATCTTACTTAAAATCAAAAACGAACAGAGTCTCAGAAGTTTTTCAAAGTCCCCTCACACTCCGAAAAAAATGTTGGAAAAACAGTAGAGATAAAAAGCATAACACATCATCTGGTTTCTTCCCACTCCTTGAGTAAAGTTAACACATTTCTTAAAAGTAGGCCAGTCCATTTTAGTTTTACTACTTTCCTACAAAGACTACATCTATCTTACAGTTCAAATTTTACCAAAATATCTCTTTCTATATTTTATTCCAATACTCTGAGCTGCATAATACCTTGTACCAAAAGAAATAATTCCTCTTTACTCTGACATTTGCCCTATTCAAATACATGTACAAATTAACCTACTTCCCCTTTAACTTAGCTGTAAATATGTACTCGCTTTAATCTTTCTTGATAAGACAGCCCTCTAATCAATTTTTGTCCTCTCATTTCAGAGCTAAATTCAATACATGCTGTAATTTAACTCTTAGGAGAAAGCTTACCATACAGAATGTAATGCATTTTAGTTAGAATTGGAAGATTTAAAGGCACACTTAGAAAAAAACACTCACTACTGTAAATGCATAATGGAGATTTACCTAAAAGACATTGATTTTATCTTGATATATATTCTGAAGCTCATTGATGTTTGAAAACTTTTAGCTCCTATGTACTTGAAAACAATAATACATTTTTTTTCTGGCCTCTTAAGAATTAATGAAGTTTCCAATATCCATCATCTGTGAGCAAAATAAATAAATCTCAGGCTTTTAAGTCTACTGTAATACCTGTCAGAGATATTGGTTATTTGGATGTTTCTTACTTGATCATTGGAGTTGATGACTGATGATTCTCAAGAAACTGAGAGGCAGATACAACAAGGAAGCTTATGTAATGATTAGCATAACTTTATAAGGAGATTTTTATGCATTTCATTTTATATTGAGAGATAATTAGGAATGCTTATTGATACCTTACGTTCCAGAACACCAAAAAAATAAGTATAGTATCCAGTGGCAAAGACTTCCTGACTCCTATAACTTTTCAACCTTGAAGAGTGAGTCCAAGACCAGGCATCATGTACTGTAAGCTGACTTAAGAGCCCTTGGGCCTTAAGGGAACATCAGAGGTAGTCCAGCAGTACACCTATGGCCTAGGGTGGCAGTGGCTACAGGGTAAACTTCTCTGCCCTTGGAAACGGGAGAGAAGAGTGGGAAGGAGTGCCTGCTGTGTTTTGAGTGTTAGCTCAGCTGCGGTACCGTAGAAAACCAGGTCAACTTCTAAGGTTTTTACTCTAGTTCCTGACTCCCAGCATCTTTGGACCACCCAGGGCCCAGGCAACCTCATCACCCTGAAGGGAAGAACACAGGTCTGCCTGGTTTTGCCATTGCCACTGATGTGTCACTGCCCAGGGCGTAGAGCAAACAACATAGGTAGTAGCCAGGGAGTGGTATTAGCATGCCTTGGACAAGATCCAGCACTGTGCTGGCTTCAAGTCTGACCCAGTGCAGTCATAGTTGTGGTGGCCACAGGGGTGCTTGTGTTATTCCATCCCCAGCTTTATGTTGCTCAGAACACAGAGAGAGACTTTGTTCAGGAGAAAGTAAGGGAAGAGAGCAAGAGTCTCTGCCTAGTAATCCAGAGAATTCTCCCAGATCATTTTCAAGACCATAAAGACCATACCTCTGTAAGTCAGCAAGAACCACAGTGTCACTGGGCTTCAGGTAACCCCTAAAGCAGACCCAGCTTAGATAAAAACACCCACGTCCTTTCAAATCTCTGCAAATCCTTCCCAAGAAAGATGAATACAAATAAGCTCAGACAGTGAAGACCAGTATATCTACTAGCATCGACACCATCCAGGAAAACATTATCTCACCAAATGAACCAAATAAAGCCCCAGGGACCAATCCTCAAGAAACAGAGAAATATGACCTTTCAGACAGAGGATTCAAAATAGTTGTGCTGAGAAAATTTAAATACATTTAAGATAACACAGGGAAGGAATTCAGAATTTTATCAGATAAATTTAATGAACAGATTGAAATAACTAAAAAAGAATCAAATAGAAATACTGGAGCTGAAAAAAATGCGACTGGCATGCTGAAGAATGTATCAGAGTTGTTTAACAGCACAACTGATCAAGCAGAAGAAAGAATTAGTGAGCTTAATGAAAGCCTACCTGAAAATACACATTTAGAAGAGACAAAAGAAAGAAGGAATAAAAATTAACGAAGCACACCCACAGAATCCAGAAAATAGCTTCAAAAGGGCAAACAGAAGAGTTATTAGCCAGGCGGGGGCAGTGGCTCACACCTGTAATCCCAGCACTTTGGGAGGCTGAGGGGGGCAGATCACGAGGTCAGGAGATTGAGACCATCCTGGCTAACACGGTGAAACCCCGTCTCCATGAAAAATACAAAAAATTAGCCAGGCATGGTGGTGGACGCCTGCTGAGGCAGGAGAATGGCGTGAACTCAGGAGGCGGAGCTTGCAGTGAGCCGAGATAGCATCCCTGCACTCTAGCCTGGGCAACAGAACGAGATTCCGTCTCAAAAAACAACAACAAAAAAAATTTATTAGCCTTAAAGATGAGGTAGAGAAAGAGATAGGTAGAAAGTTTATTAAGGGATAACAGAGAACTTCCCAAACCTAGAGAGAGAGAGATCAATATCCAAGTACAAGAAGGTTACAGAACACCAAGCAGTTTTAACACAAAGAAGACTACTTGAAGGTATTTAATAATCAAACTCCCAAAGGTCAAGGATAAAGAAAGAACCCTAAAAGCAACAAGAGGAAAAAAATAACATACCAAGCAGCTTCAATATGTTTGGCAGCAGAGTTTTCAGTGGAAACCTTACTGTCCAGGAAGAGAGGCATGACATATATAAAGTACTAAAGAAAAAAAAAAAAACACCTTTTACCCTATAAAAGTATATCCAGTGAAAAATCTTTCAAAATTAAAGGAAAAATAAAGACCTTCCCAGATAAACAAATGCTGAGAGATTTCATCAACATTGGACTTGGTCTACAAGAAATAACCAGAAAGAAAGGAATATTAATGAGAAATAAGTAATCATCTGAAAGTACACAACTCACTGGTAATAATGCACAAAATATTATAACTGTGGTGTGTAAACTACTCTTATTCTAAGTTGAAAAGCTAACCTATAAACCAATGAAAACAATAACTACAACAACTTTCAAGACATAGTAAAATAAGCTACAAATAGAAACAACAAAAAGTAAAAAATCAAGGGGACAAAGTCAAGTGAGTTTTTATTAGTTTTCTTTTTACTTATCTGCTATTTTTTTACATAGTGTTAAGTTGTTAGGTGAAAATAATAGGTTATAAGATAGTATTTGCAAGTCTCATGGTGACCTCAAACCAAAAACATACAATGGATACACAAAAAATGAAAAGCAAGAAATTAATCATATCACCAGGAAATCATGTTCACTAGAGGAAGACAGGAATGAAAGAAAGAAGAAAGATGATGAAACAACAAGAAAATAAATAACAAAATAGCAGGAATAACCCCATAGTTATTAATAATGAGTATAAATGGACTAAACTCTCCAATCAAAAGACATAGAAAGGGCTGGGCACAGTGGCTCACACCTGTAATCCCAGCATTTTGGGAGGTCGAGGTGGGCAGATCACTTGAGGTCAGGAGTTCCTATACTTCACCCACTTTTTGATGGGGTTGTTTTTTTCTTGTAAAGTTGTTTATGTTCCTTATAGATTGGGATATTAGCCATTTGTTAGATGGATAGATTGCAAAAATTTTCTCCTATTCTGGAGGCTGCCTGTTTACTCTGATGATAGTTTCTTTTGCTGTGAAGAAGCTCTTTAGTTTAATTAGATCCCATTTGTCAATTTTGGCTTTAGTTGCCGTTGCTTTTGGTGTTTTAGTCATGAAGTCTTTGCCATGACTATGACCTGAATGGTATTGCCTAGGTTTTCTTCTCGGGTTTTTATGGTTTTAGGTTTTACATTTAAGTCTTTTATCTATCTTGAGTTAATTTTTGTATAATGTGTAAGGAAAGGGTCCAGTTTCAGTTTTCTGCATATGGCTAGCCAATTTACCCAACACCATTTATTAAATAGGGAATCCTTTCCCCATTGCTTGTTTTTCTCAAGTTTGTCAAAGATCAGATGGTTGTAGATGTGTAGTGTTATTTCTGAGGCCTCTGTTATGTTCCACTGGTCTATATATCTGTTTTGGTACCAGTACTATGTTCTTTTGGTTACTGTAGCCTTGTAGTATAGTTTGAAGTCAGGTAGTGTGATGCCTCCAGCTTTGTTCTTTTTGCTTAGGATTGTCTTGGCTATGCGGGCTCTTTTTTGGTTCCATATGAAATTCAAGGTAGTTTTTTTCTAATTCTGTGAAGAAAGTCAATGGTAGTTTGATGGGGATAGCATTGAATCTGTAAATTACTTTGGGCAGTATGGACCTTTCTTTTCACAATATTGATTCTTCCTATCCATAAGCATGGAGTGTTTTTCTATTTGTTTGTGTGAGCAGTGGTTTGTAGTTCTCATTGAAGAGGTCCTTCACATCCCTTATAAGCTCTATTCCTAGGTATTTTATTCTCTTTGTAGCAATTGTGAATGGGAGTTCACTCATGATTTGGCTCTCTGTCTATTATTGGTGTATAAGAATGCTTGTGAATTTTGCACTTTGATTTTGTATCTTGAGATTTTGCTGAAGTTGCTTATCAGCTTAAGATTTTGGGCTGAGATGATGGGGTTTTCTAAATATACAATCATGTCATCTGCAAACAGACAACTGGGCTTTCTCTCTTCCTATGCACTCTCACCACTCCTATTCAACATAGTATTAGATTTCTGGCCAGGGCAATCAGGCAAGAGAAAGAAATTGATGCACTTTTGAAAGTTTACTCTGGCTGGAGGCAGTGGCTCATGCCTGTATTCCCAGCACTTTGGTAGGCTGAGGCAGGCAGATCACTTGAGGACAGGTGTTCAAGACCAGACTGTCCAACATGGTGAAACCCTGTCTCTACTTAAAAAGACAAAAATTAGTCAGGCATGGTGGCGTGTACCCGTAGTCCCAGCTACTCTGGAGGTTGAGGCAGGAGAATAGCTTGAACCTGGGAGGTGGAGATTGCAGTGAGCCGAGATTGTGCCACTGCACTCCAGCCTGGACGACCAGAGTGAGACCCTGTCTCAAAAAAAAAAAAAAGAAAGAAAAAAGAAAAAGTTACTCTACCAGTGAATTTCCAGATGAAGAAACAGTAAAGTTCTGGTACAGACAATGTCAGTGTTCTTATATCTGACTCAGGTACAAAAGACTCATCAATCTTCCCAGGAAACATTTTATAGATGGCCCAGGAGAAGGAGATTTCTAGTGTAGTATGCAAAAATAAAAATATAATATTCTGGAAATTAATAATTAATCTGGAGGAGCTGTGGTATTTTTAATAGACTTGTAAAAATGTTGATTTACTTTAGAATTTTGATTTAGAGCGAAATCATGTCACCAAATGTATATTAGCAGCATGCAGCACAAGTTAAAAAAGTACAGAAACTAAGAAGCACAAATGATTTCATGTGTAGTTACTTCTATTTCTATTCAAAGTGTTACCACATTAAATGCTTGCAAATAATATTTCTGTATAATGACATAGAGGAGGAATTCTCTTTAGCTGTTTCATTTATTATTTTCCCACTAATAAAGACTATCATTTACTATTCTTGATCCTGTTTTATGTACATTATTACTTATTATTAATATCAGTTTTACTAATAGATTTTAATGAGAAGTAAATAATTGCTCCATTAATATAACCACAAGATTATATACTTGTCATAAACTTAATCCTCAACTACTTTCATTAACTATTTATAGGATTTTAAATTGCATTTATTAGGTTTATTTTATATGCAAGCTCTAATATTATAAATATATTTAAGTTTACAATAACTGTTTACAAGGCCCAAATTGCCATATTTTTCCTAATCTTTGAAAATTTATTCTCTAATTATGTGATAATAACTATTCAGTGATAGGGCAATTATAGAGTAATTGCTATGTCATTATTGAGTAATAACATTGTAACACCATGAAATTACAGGGTAGATAAATACACGGCAAATTTTACATACTAAAGCATAGTACAGAAAATCAAATATTTATATTGCACTGCATTTCTACAGTACAGAAAATCAAGTAATCATATTTCAAAGCATACAATAAATCACACTAATCAGTTTTCAGTATTTTTATATAGTAAGAAAATTGCTTCAAAGCCAAACCTCTATTGCTTTTTTGGTTAAAGAAACTGGCTTAGTTTTTGTGGTAAAGTTAGTAATGGAGATAGAGTGTGTGATTAAGCATCTATGTTTTTCTTTAAATATCACTACTTATATTACCTTTTACACTCAATAAACATATTATACTACAAAAGTCAGCTTTCTCAGAAAAAAATTTCCACTGCTATTATTTTCGTCACATTCTCTCACTGAAATGGACACTAAAATAGAGACAATTAGCTCTTATCATTTTAATTTGCATGCTAAATTTACATACACATTTTCACTTGTATGAAACAAACAAAAACAATCTACTATGGAAAAGTAGTTTCTCAACTTCAACTGCATATTCTTGCAAGGCTTTAATGTCATGAATGGCAACAGTATTCTAGGGAAAACTCTCCTAGATCAAAGAAGAACTAAATTCATAACAAGTAAAATGATTCTAGATTAGATCCTGGGTCATACAGAAAACATCTATAAAGGATATTATGAGGAGAATTGGGAAAAAGTGAATTTGGGTTCAAATATTAAGTAGAATTATTGAATTGATGTTAAGCTTTTTGATTGTGCTACATTATATTGTTTTTATATTGAAGAAAATATTTATTCATTAAGAATGTATGTTCTATCATTAACCACAATGTTCTACCCACTTCAGTTTTAAAAAAACCAAAAATCTGTGTCTATATATACACACACACACAAAAAAAATGAAGGGCTGAAGAGAGAAGGAAGAAAGAAAGAGAAAGCAGTAATAGTAAAATGTGAACAAGGGTAAAGTGGGGGGTGGAAGAGAGATCATAAAAAGAAATAGAAAATTATATATAGATGATAAATACAAGGATGCTTATTGTAGTGTTCTTGAAACACTTTTAGGTTTAATTTTTTTATATAAAATTTAACAGAAAGTTTCATTTACCTTTTAAGTGTATGAGAGCTTCACTCGGTTCAACCAACATATTCTGACTGAGTAGGAAATACCCAGAAGAATAACACAGGGTTTATTTTATTTTATTTATGTATTTATTTATTTATTTATTGAGACGGAGTCTGGCTCTGTCGCCCAGGCTGGAGGGCAGTGGCGCCATCTCGGCTCACTGCAAGCTCCGCCTCCCGGGTTCACCCCATTCTCCTGCCTCAGCCTCTGGAGTAGCTGGGACTGCAGGCGTCCGCCACCATGCCCGGCTAATTTTTTGTATTCTTAGTAGAGACGGGGTTTCACCGTGTTAGCCAGAATGGTCTCAGTCTCCTGACGTCGTGATCCGCCCGCCTTGGCCTCCCAAAGTGCTGGGATTACAGGCGTGAGCCACCGTGCCCAGCCAACATAGGTTTTCTTTCAGTCAGGAATAATAGTTTCTTGACTAGCACGGACATGTATAGGAATTACCATATTCTACAGATTCATAATGTGTTACTTATCTTGAGCTTGCAAACTGCTTATGAGTGGCCCTAGAAAGGAACTGATACAGTCTGGACAATGACTTCATAAATCCTAGATTTGCATAAGAAGACAAAAAAGTGAGGAAACCCAGGGATTTTAAGTATAACTAAACGTCAGTGATACATCAGAGGATGTTTAAACATATGTTATTCTTTACTTAGACTTCTTTCTTCATGTGTAGTAGTACATCCTTTCATTTGATTCAAGTCCCTTACTGTTTTATACACTCCAAAATATTTCACTGTGATTCTAGAACTCATCATGGTCTTTCATCATTATATATGTTGATATATTCTCAAAATTTTTCTCTAAGTATATTCCTGTCTAGCTAAAAACAGCCATAACCTGAGGATATTGCTTTAGCTGCAGTCATTCAAAGTGGCAGCTTTCATTGACCCCCTTCCATGGCCAACCATATCTTCAGACCTAAGTAAACTCTTAGGTGAATTTCTCATTGCTGCTTCTAGGCTAGAGGATGGTAAACTTGTTCTAAAGAGCCAGAGAGTAAAGCTTAGGCTCTATAGCCGACATATGGTCTCTGTTGTGGCTGCTATTGCTGCCTCCTTCATCTCCTCTTTCGTTGGTTTGTTTGTTTGTGTGTCAATAAGAACTTTTTTTTTTAATACTTTAAGTTTTAGGGTACATGTGCACAACGTGCAGTTTAGTTACATATTATACATGTGCCATGTTGGTGTGCTGCACTCATTAACTCGTCATTTAGCAGTACTTATATGTCCTAATGCTATCCCTCCCCCCTCCCCCCACCGCACAACAGGCCCTGGTGTGTGATGTTCCCCTTCCTGTGTCCATGTGTTCTCACTGTTCAATTCTCACCTATGAGTGAGAACATGCGGTGTTTGGTTTTTTGTCCTTGCGATTGTTTGCTGAGAATGATGGTTTCCAGCTTCATCCATGTCCCTACGAAGGACATGAACTCATCATTTTTTATGGCTGCATAGTATTCCATGGTGTATATGTGCCACATTTTCTTAATCCAGTCGATCATTGTTGGACATTTGGGTTGGTTCCAAGTCTTTGCTATTGTGAATAGTGCCACAATAAACATACGTGTGCATGTGTCTTTATAGCAGCATGATTTATAATCCTTCAGGTGTTTGTTTTATAAAACACACACACACACACACACACACACGACTTACTTTAATTGGCTACACAGGCCAAAGTCTGGATTTTCCCTGTAAGCTATAGTTTACTCAGCCTTGTTCTAGACTATAATTTCTTTTTCTCCCCTTAAGAGAAAATTTATTTATTATCTTTAAAGTTATCATCTATTGTTCTCCCAGTTACCAGTCCTCATTCACTTTAGCATCTCACTCTCCATCCCTATTCCAGTAATTATTTCTGCAATTACAAATCCATACATAAGATAAATGATCCATTCATGAGTCTTGTCTCTCAGTTGCGTGTATATTTGTTTTCTGTTTTATATCCTTCCCCAATAACTCAAAACTACACAACTTCCAAATCTCAGGTCCAGACATCTTACTCTCTTTTCACTGTCTTCAAAGTTTCCAACTCACCACTTCTAGTAACTCCACCCAACAATTATTACACCACAGAAACCTAGTTTATATTGACTATGAAATTTTTCTATTGTTTCCTCTCCTCATATTCTCACTTTTATTTCAGTTTATTGTTATAATCATTGCCTTACACATATCCACAATCCTTCTGCCAACTGTACTCTTCTTCTTCATTGTAGTCTACAAGCAAAACACAGCTATACTAAGACCCAGTACATGGCTTTTTCTGTAGTTGCAACGAGAACCAGCTAGGAAAAATATACAACTGAGCTGATTTACTAGTGATCTTAAAACTCTGGTTTCCAGTGTCTCTCCTCAAATTGTCAATAACACCTCCTTCATCCTTACTCTCACCTTAGGATCTTACTTATTACGTTATTGAAGCAATTAAGAAGAGAACACTCACAATTATCCCTTCACACATCTGTAACTGTGTCTGTATACTCTACCAACCATGCTGTTGTTTGACTGGAGTGTACTTACTCCCATTTCAGGGATGTACACTGGATCCCATCCCCTCTCACTTACTGATGGACTTCACATCCATAATTTTCTTCTTTCATTTTTTATTTTTTTTGTGTGTGTGTGTGTGTGTGTGTGTGTGTGTGTGTGTGTGTGTGTGTGTTTTGAAACAGTCTCACTCTGTCATCTAAGCTGGAGTGCAGTGGCACGATCTTGGCTCACTACAACCTCCACCTCCCGGGTTCAAGTGATTCTCCTGCCTCAGCCTCCTGAGTAGCTGGGATTACAGGCGCCTGCCACCATGCCTGGCTAATTTTTTTGCATGTTTTAGCAAAGATGGGGTTTCACCATATTGCCCAGGCTGGTTGCAAACTCCTGGCCTCAAGTGATCTGCCTGACTCAGCCCCCAAAGTGCAGGGATTACAGGTGTGAGCCACCGCACCCAGCCCATAATTTTCTGCTTCTGTTTTGTTTCATCAACTTTTCTTGCTTTACTTGAATGTTACTATCTGGATAGAAACCTGCTTTATGATCTACAATCTTAAAAAGAAAGAAAAATCATCCCCTGATTCTATCTTTTTAACTACTATTCTACTTCTATGCAATCCCATGTAACAAAATTCAGAAGAAAGTTTCCTTAAGAAGCTACCCTGTCTCCAAATCATCTTTTCATTTCTGGAGACCCATTTCAATTTGGCTTTTATGACAGCTTCCCCTGTTATTAAGTGTTTCTATTCATCCTGGAAAAAAAGAAGTCAATTCCAAATTCACATTGTACTCAAATTCTCATCGGCATTTGACACAGTTGAGAAGTTCCTCATAACTGTTTCCTCACTCAGATTCTAGTGCACCTAACTATTCTTCATTTTTTCCTACATCTTTGGGTGTTTCTTCCTAGTCTAATTTATAAACCTCCTCCTATTCTTAACTTCAAAAAAAGGTTTTCTAGGGTTCAGATGTAGCATATTTTCTTCGTGAAATTTTTTTTAAGTCTCTGGTTCACTGATTTTCAAGCAAGCACTGTGTATACTGTGGAGCACAAGAAGACTTTTTGAGGAGCATACAAATATGGACAGTTTCAAGAAACCCATTTTTCCAATCTCCATCCTTAATATGCACACTTTACTGAAAATAATCTGCCTGAGAATGTGCTCACAGTGAGATATACTTTGCAAATACTTTCCCAGCTCTCCTTAAGCAATACACCTTCCTCCTTGTTACAGAAAACAAAACAAGCAAAAGATATGCACACACATATATGCACACTCATATATAAAATAGATATACATGCAATGTTAATTTTCTTTGACAAAAATTTTAGTGACTTAGAAGGAAATGGCCATTCGTGTTTCAAATATTTATCTTTCCTTCTACCTTACTCTACACCTCATATCTCTGTTGACATTATAATAACCCCCTCCACTAACAAACACACGGGAGAGACAGAAAGAGAGAGAGAAATATATTTAAAACATTCAACAAAAATTACCTGTACCTTGAAACAAGTAGCATGTCAGTTTTATATCTCTGACAATGGGTCCCATGATTATAAATATAATGACATTTTAGTACTTTTCAATTGAACACTAGCAAAATCAAATATTAGAGCTGTGGCTAGTCTTTTTCCTAATTGTTATGGTACCATTCAAATCAAAGGGAAGGACTGGTTTCTAAATAATTCTGTATTCATTATCTGAAATATGTGTTTATATATTGCAAATAAAACATAATGTAGAGTTGGCTTTCTAAAGAAAAATAAATATTTCCAGAGAAAAATGAATACTTGAGAAGAGTTTTTGAAGAAATAATATCTGAAATAAAAATCAGTTCTTGAAACAAACAAAAAACCTTCAAGTTTGGTAATAGAAATGCCAGGTATTAAAGGCTGGTTATCCATCCAAACTCATTATCAAATTTCTTACATCAGAATATATTACATGCACTTGGTGATTATGTAAAAATCTCTACAGTGACCTTATTTAAAAAATATTAAGGACGCTAATTTTACTACTATTTAATTTTGCTAGCAAGCACCTATTTAGAAATATTTGATTTCTGTTACATTTTTGTATTCATTAAAAACACTTTTAAAAATGTAGTTCTTTAAACAAAAAGGTCCCTATACAAGATGAAAATTAGAAAATTATAAGGTCTACTCTTTATTCTTTGAAAGCTACTCACATAAATGTGACATTCTAAATATTTATTAATTACTATTAAAACATTACTAATATTCTGATTAAAATGACTATAAAATTGATATGTAATTCCATGTAGACCCACGAAATTAATTTGATACTTTTGAAAATAAAATAACTTTAAAAATCATAGCTATCCATGCTCTATTTTATCTTTAATAATCTTTATCATATTTTCCTACATCGGCACATTTTTTTTTTAGTTTTCCCTTACTATTGTATGTTTCATGCATTTCTAGACTCCCTTTTTTTATTCACTCAATGATAATAAACTGTTATTTATTACTTAAAAATAATTTACTAAGGACATGTTTTCAGTTTAGCAAGAAATCTTAGAAATGTATTCACTTTAATAAACTATATTATTTTTCATTCAAGGTTACCTTCATCATCCACACATCATAGAGAATATCAGAAGGAATTTAATGTTTCTGATTAAAGGTCAGTTCTCATAAAGCTTTTGTTCTTTCGCATGCTGTATTTTCTTCTTATTTGTGACTTACATATTTACTGATTTTTTCAACTAAGATTTTATTCATTAACCAGAAATACGTACACATTTTCTCAATGTGTATGTATACACATCCATCCATACATCCAAATCAATTTATATATATAAATAAATTTTCTTTGTGTCAATAAATACTGCATATCATTTAGATATGAGATTTATTATCATTTCAATCAGGGAGAAGTACCTTTCAAGAATGATTAAAAGGGCCGGGCGCGGTGGCTCACGCTTGTAATCCCAGCACTTTGGGAGGCCGAGGCGGGCAGATCACGAGGTCAGGAGATCCAGACCACAGTGAAACCCCGTCTCTACTAAAAATACAAAAAATTAGCCGGGCGTGGTGGCGGGCGCCTGTAGTCCCAGCTACTCCGAGAGGCTGAGGCAGGAGAATGGCGTGAACCCGGGAGGCGGAGCTTGCAGTGAGCCGAGATCGCGCCACTGCACTCCAGCCTGGGTGACAGAGCGAGACTCCGTCTCAAAAAAAAAAAAAAAAAAGGGCCGGGCGCGGTGGCTCACGCTTGTAATCCCAGCACTTTGGGAGGCCGAGGCGGGCAGATCACGAGGTCAGGAGATCGAGACCACGGTGAAACTCCGTCTCTACTAAAAATACAAAAAAAAAAGCCGGGCGTGGTGGCGGGCGCCTGGAGTCCCAGCTGCTCGGAGAGGCTGAGGCAGGAGAATGGCGTGAACCCGGGAGGCGGAGCTTGCAGTAAGCCGAGATTGCGCCACTGCACTCCAGCCTGGGCGACAGAGCAAGACTGCATCTCAAAAAAAAAAAAAAAAAAAAAAAGAATGATTAAAAGAAAACTAATAATTTTATTACTAGTAGTTGGTAATTGTGCAACCACTCATTATTTTTGCAAGTCTACAATCAAATTTTGATTAGGTTGTCTATGTTTTTAGTGAAAAAAATAGCCCAATTATATTGCAAATAATTATTGAACATCATCTTTTTCAGATTTTCAAAATCAAATCATTAAATACAGAGAAAAATATGTGAAACACCTTTTGGTATTTCTTTGAAAGCATCAGTTTTTCCTATTATACAGAAAGAAGATACGAGACGCCATCATGGGAGTTGACATCCTCCACAAGGACCGAAAGGTTTCCCGCAAGGAGCCCAAGAGCCCAGACACCTACCTGAGGCTGTTGGTCAAGCTGTACAGGTTTCTGGCCAGACGAACCAACTCCACATTCAACCAGGTTGTGCTGAAGAGGTTATGAGCCGCACCAAGCGGCCACCTCTGTCCCTTTTCCAGATGATCCGCAAGATGAAGCTTCCTGGCCGGGAAAACAAAACGGCCGTGGTTGTGGGGACCATAAGGGATGCTGTGCGGATTCAGGAGGTGCCCAAACTGAAGGTGTGTGCGCTGGGCGTGACCAGCCGGGTCCGCCGCGGCCCTAGACTCCCCTAAGGGCTGCAGCACCGTCCTGCTCTTCGGTGCTCTCAAAGGCCGAGAGGTGTACCGGCATTTCGGCACGGCCCCGGAAACGCCGCACCAAACCCTACGTCCGCTCCAAGGGCCGGAAGTTCGAGCGTGCCAGAGGCCGACCGGCAGCCAAGGCCGCAAAAGCTAACCCGGGGCCGGGAGCCGTGGCTCAGGTCTATAATCCCAGCACTTTGGGAGGCCGAGGCGGGGCGGATCACGAACGAGGTCAGGAGATTGAGACCATCCTGGCTAACACGGTGAAACCCCGTCTTTACTAAAAATACAAAAAATTAGCTGGGCGTGGTGGCGGGCGCCTATACTCCCAGCTACTGGAGAGGCTGAGGCAGGAGAATGGCGTGAACCCGGGAGGCGGAGGTTGCAGCGAGCCGAGATCGCGTCACTGCACTCCAGCCTGGGCGACAGAGCGAGACTCCGTCTCCAAACAAAAAAAAATAATAACTCTGGATCCTACCCTTTTATTAAAAAGATTTTGGATGCTGAGAAAAAAAAAAAAAGGTTACAGGTTTGACCTAGTCACATATTCCACAACCAGCAGCATGCTAAATACTATAGGAGTTAACAAAAAAATCATTAAGACATAACCCCATCGTCTAAGAAATACAATGTTTGTAGAAATAGGGTAAGAAATACACTGTAATTGTGTATAATTTAGATGTTGATCAATATTTAAGTAACACTTTATAATACTTTTCGATCATTAAATTTTGAATTTCTTGTAAATTTTCAACAGAGTATCTGTTTCACATTCCTTACTTGGTGGATGTAGAATGAGAACGAATGATTCTTCACCATCACACAGCCGGTTATCAAGATAGGTAAGCCAAAAACTTAAGTCTCTTGATTCATAGGCAGAATGCTTTCATTTACACTTCTCTGAGATATAATTTAGCACCAAAAATCTATTGTAAATGCTATTGTTAATAATAATAAAAACTGACGAATTAATGAAATTCTGTTGTCTAGCACAGTTATATATATATTTTAATAAAACATATATAAAATATATAATATATACATTGTAATAAAATAAAACCTTACTCTAAGAGAAAGATTATGGCCATCCTTATTAGAATTTTTAAATAATGAAAGTCTTTCTACAAGAGTAGGATATTCTAAAGAATGGAGACTACATCATATTCTTCATTTTATCCTCAGCACATGGCACTTAGTAAGAGGTAAATATTTATTAAAGACCACCGCACTTTTCTGTAAGCCTGGCTGATTCCTTATGAAATTCAAACACTCAAAGTGTTCATATGCTTTCACCAATAAGTGTAATTAGTCTGACACTCTAAAAGAAAATGTGCTAGCTTAGTTATTTAGGCAAAATATTTCTTCCATGAATTAGCAGAGTTAATGCTAAATATGCTTTGCTATTGGTAATTTAGAAGGTTGATTTTATCAATAGGTGAAATAGGTATGCTAGAGTCTTGTGATTTCATCTGCCTAATATTGAAGTATGCTTGGAATTTCAACAACAAAGAATTACTCTGTGGATAAAAGATATCTACTTCTGCCCAAAGCAGCATAATAATCCATATCCATCATGCAAACCTCAAAGTTAGATATAAAATCAACTTGATTTTGATAATTAACCAAATCCATATAATAAAGTACATACATTTTGGAGACCTTTATTCTGTTTTCCACTCTTCTTGTACTAGCTGTTATCTTAAATTAGTAATTTCACATTTTTGAGAAAGAATTTCCATATAAAATATAAAACAACATATAAATCATAAATTTATAAAGAGTGGATGAAAAATCATGATCTGTATAAAACATAGTTGATCAATGATGGTAAAGGGATGTAAAAAGCACAAATTGTGGCTACGTCAGATAAAGTATTTTTCCTTTATGAAAAAGGTTGAAGTCTATATTTATTTGAGTGACTCATTGGTACACTTGGGGGATGGAAAAAAAATGGCCTTGTGACATTACACAATTTTTTTTAACATCTGTGAGATACACTGTAAAAAAAACACTTGTGACATTTAATTGTCATAATGCATGTAAATAAACAAACAGAACAAAAATTGATACAGAGCTAGTAAATTGGTCTTCATTTTTGTTTTTAAATTTATTTGAGATCTACAAAGTGATAGTAATTTATAATTAAAATAAAATTAGTACTCTGAGATTGAAAATAATTTACCTCATTTTTCTGTCTACTGAACATGATACACTGTATATCATATCACTTAATGCGTTTGCATAGTACTGATCCAGTGAATTTTGATACTGACAGGTAATTATAATACAAAATTTAAAAATAATTAGGTTCTCAGAAAATCAATCCTATTATAATTTTTGAGAACATTTTTGATCAAAGGTTTCTTAATTTATTTCAGTAAAAAGTTATTTAAATAAAAAGTTATTTAAGTAAAAAGTTATTTAAGTAAATTGTTATTTAAGTAAAATGGTAAAATACTTTGTATTATTAATATTTTATAGAAAACACAGAAGCAGAATGTTGAAATGTACAATACATTCTTTTAAAAAATCACGTTTAGTTACTCAAATACAATTTGAGTTTATATGTGTGCTCCTATTTACTCAACAGCAATTTAAAATATTCGATAAATTTACTTTTATTAATTATGTGTCAATTTATAAAGGAATTATGTAAAGAACAAATAATTTGGGGTCAGATAAAAAAGTTTTTAATTCTGCCTTATTTATTTTATGCCGTGTGCACCTTCGATAAGTTACTTACCTTTAAAAAAAAATAATTCTAATTTGTAGAGTTAGGGGTACCAAATCCTTAAAATCTAAATTTTAGTTATGAGATACAGGTAATTAAAGAAAACATTCTGCACAGCACCTATCACAGAAGGGGCAATGATCACAAATATTATGATGATTATAATATAATATTCTTTTATAAAATATTACGAACTATGTCGTCCAATGTAAAAAGTAATGAACAATAAGTACACTTTTAAATATTTCATATTTATATAGTCTTTAAACTTCAAAAATAACATTTTTGTTGCTTATTTTCTGAAAAAAAAAAAAAAAAAACAAAAACAAAAAACTCCTGTATATTTCTATTCATCTGGAATACACCAGTTTATATTTAACTGAATGGAACTTGCAAGCAAAATATATAGGAAAGATTTGAATTAGAAATAAAATAATTATGGTAATGTTCTATTTACCCTTATTGAAGGATAAGAATTGAAAGATGTATGAAGATATAGTTATTGGTAGAGTAGAAAATGGATCAAAGATCTACTAAATTTTAAAACATAGAATTTCCACTACTAATTACTTCTTACTAAATAATTAACTCTTTTTTATATAAGATAAAGTGAAGAGTTAAAAATATAGTGAGGCATTGTTCTGCTAGGAATAGAAGAAGGGTCATGAAGGTACAACATTTAGGATTAAATTTGTTCTGGGTATTTGCCAATCCATAATAAGTGGCTGAAAGTTTGGATAGTACTTTGGACAGCCTCATAATACTAAGAAAAAAAAAAGTAAATGCAGTAGACTTTGATAACCACTCCCTTCCTGCAATACAAAGAATTCCAATCTAAGAGTAAAGCTGAATGTAATAAACTTGGCATCCCTACATAGTGGAGTCTATCATAAAATAATATGAATAGTCTGGATAATTCCAAACCATGCAATTGAATTAAGGTAATTAATGATTGCTAAAGTCTACAGATAACAGGCAGAAGTAAATTACAAACAATTTCTGGAGTAAAAAATCCATTACAGATAACATAATCCTCATCCTCAAATTTACCTCTGCAAGTACTTTTTCACTGACAGTATACTACAAACACAATCCCATTACAGATAACATAATCCTCATCCTCAAATTTACCTCTGCAAGTACTTTTTCACTGACAGTATACTACAAACACAATCCCATTACAGATAACATAATCCTCATCCTCAAATTTACCTCTGCAAGTACTTTTTCTGTGACAATATACTACAAACACGATCAAATGTAACCAGGAAAAGAAGGTGGCAAAATGACATGAGCAGGAATTTCAAAAATAAGAATAAAGAGAACAGCTCAAAAGAAATTGCAAATATTGGAACTATCAGACAGAGACTGAAGATAACATTATTTATTTCAGCCAGGCGCTTTGGCTCATGCCTGTAATCTCAACACTTTAGGAGTCCAAGGCGAGTGGATCTCCTGAGGTCAGGGGTGAGACCCGCCTGACCAACATGATGAAACCCCATCTCTACTAAAAATACAAAAATTAGCTGGGCGTGGTGGAGGTCGGCTGTAATTCCCGCTACTTGGGAGGCTGAGGAAGGAGAATCACTTGAACCCAGGAGTTGGAGGTTGCTATGGGCCGAGATCACACCATTGCACTCCAGCCTAGGCAACAATAGCCAAACTCAGTTTAAAAAAAAAGAATTTTTTCTACATTCAAGGAGATAAAAACTAAGATTCAATAATTGGATAGAGTACCAAAAATAATAAAAAGAGACTTAGCATATTGAAAAATATATAGATTATTGCAGTGGGTAACAACAATCTAAAACAAAGACTCAATGGACATACTCAAAAGCATATTATGCAAAGCAAAGGAGAAACAATACATTTGACATTTGGCCAGAACAAACAAAACAGAATGCAACATTTAGAGATAAAAGTTCAGAAAATTTTATATAGGAGGAAAGAAATAGCATATTGGTGAATCTCTAGCATATGATTAATTCGAGTCCCAGAAGTGAGGAGTATATTGATGAGACAGAAGTAATACAAAAGGTAACATATGAAAATGTTCTAAAATGCATGAATATGACTAGCCCATTTTTTCAAGATTTTTTTTTCTGCTAAGCAGAGTGGATACAAAAGACAATCTACACATCAACCATCAAAATAAAACTAAAGAAAACTGGTCAAGTAAAAATATAAAAGAGCTCTTATTTTCAAATTAGTAATAGTGACATTTACAAATGATTTCTCAACAGTGATGGAAGCCAAAATATAGTGACATGATATCATCATTTGTGAAAAAGAAAATAACTGCCAGTTCAGAATTCTATGCCAAAGAAAATTATGATTGAAGATACGATGTTGAAATAAAGACATTTTTAGGAAAACAAAAACAAATAATTTACTATCAGTAGAAGTAAAATAAGAGGGATTCTTAGGAATATTCTTGAAAATAAAGGAAAATTATACCAAATGGATTTTGGAAGTATGTAAAGAATAAAATATAATGAAAACATAAATAGTGGAGTGAATTTAAGTAAACACTGACTTTATAGAATACTACTAATAATGCAGAAAAAATATTATAAATTATTAGGTATATTTAGAATTATAGGCTCTAAATACTTTATTTTCCTTGAACAGTTTCAAAATATCAATATTAGGCTTTGATAATTTGAATATTTGTTTTCATTTTCAAAATAGCTACTAAGTTTAAGAAGTTATTATACTCAAAACTTTTAGAAAGAAAAATCATCGACCTGAATAGCATTATCAATCAGCTTTACCTCATTGACATTTACAGAATACTCCATACAACATTATTAGAATATACATGATTTTCAAAGTTCACATGGAATGTTAACCAAAATAGATCACATTCCGGACCGTAAAACATATCATAATAAATGTAAGTTAATAAAAATCTTATACAATATGTTCTCAGACCACAATGGAAATAAGCTAGAAATCAATACTAGAAAGATAACTAGAAAATCCTAAAGTGCATGGAAATTAAACAACACACTTTTAAATGACACATGAATCAAATAAAATGTCTCAAAAATAAATTTCACAAATATTTTGAAGTAAATGAAAATGAAATACAACATATCAAGTTATGTTGATATAATAAAGTCTTTAGTAATAATTTTATAGTATTAAATCAATGTTACTAAAATGAATAAATATCTGAAAACAGTGATCTAAGCCTCCATCTCAGGAAACTAGAGAAAGAGCAACTTTAGCCTAAAGCTTGCAGAAGTAAAGAAGTGGTAAAAATAAAAGTGAAATCAATAAAATTGAAAAAGTGTAACAATAGAGATAATCAGTAAAATTAATAGGTAGTTCTTGGTAAAGATCATTAACGGGGACAAACTTCTAGCCAAGTTAACCAAGGACAAAAGAGAGAAGACACAAATTACTAATAACATAAATAAAAGAGGGGTCAGCATTACTGATCCTATGGACATTAAAAAAAATAAAGGAATATTATGAACAACTCTTTTTTCACAAATTTGATAACTTAGACAAAAATGACCATCTCCTTGAAAGACACAAATTTCCAAAACTTACAGAAAGATAAAGAGATTGCCTAAATAGGCCTATATCTATTAAAGAAATTGAGTCAAAAAGTAATAACCTTCCAAAAAAGAAAGCAACAAGCCTAGAAAATTTATTAGTGAATTCTACCCAACATTTAAGAAAGAAAAGATACAAATTCTCTACAATCTCTTCCAGAAAACAGAGATGGAGGAAACATTTCCTACACATCCTCGAGGATAGAATTATTCTAATACCACAACAGATAAAGACATTACAAGAAAGAAAAACAACAGACCTTATCTTTCATGAATGTAGATGCAAAATCCTCAATAAATGTTAGCATATCAAATCAAACAAAATATAAAAATAAAGTACAACCTAGTAGCATTTATCCAATTATACACAGATAGGTCAATATTTGAAAATATGTTAAAATAATTACCTCTCTAGGAGAGGTAATATGAATACACTCTTCTTAAACGTGAACTGTGCACAGTGACTTTCTTCCAAAGAATAAAGTGTAGAAAGGGAGAGGGGAAGTGTCACTTCAGAGTATAGAAAGATAACAAATGGTATCTCCGCAAGGTGATGAGGGTCATTATCAAGAGTCATATATCATGTAGGTGAAAATGGCACTTTACTTCTGAGATCTTCTTTCCTCCAATTCATAACCTCTGTCTAATCATGAGAAAAATATCAGGTGAATTTTTTTAGAGAGGGGCATCCTACAAAATACATGCCAAGGTCATCAGAAACAAGGAAAGTCTGAGAAACTGTCACAGGCAAGAGGAATCTAAAGGGAGATGACAATTAAATGTAAGATAGTATTCTGGATGAGGTCCTGGAACAATAACAACAACAACAACAACGAATTACATAAAGAATCTGAACTGTGGACTTTAGCTAATAACAATGTATCAAATATAGGCCTGTAACTTAATAAATAATTGTTTGATACTAACGTGAGTTGTTGATAATAGGTTTTGAAAATATCTTTTCATTCCATAGGTAGATTTTTTTACTCTGTTAATTGCTTCCTTTGCTGTCCTGATTTTTAGCTTAATTTAGTTCCACTTGTTTATTTTTGGCTTTGTTACCTGTGTACTTTTGGTATCATATTCATAAAATCATTGCCAACGTCAGCATCATTAAGTTTTTTCCCAATTTTTTTAGGAGTGTCATAGTTTTGGGTCTTACCTTTAAGTTTTAGTCTAATTTGAGTTGATTTTTCTGTATGGTATAAGATATAGAACGGGATTTTTTTTTTTTTTTTTTTTGCAAACCACACATCTGATAAATGGCTAATACCTAAAATATATAAAGAACTCTTATAACTCAACAGTAGCAAAGCTAATACTCTGATTTTAAAAATGAACTATCAACTTGGAAATACATTTCTCCAAGGAAGACATAAAAATGGATAACACATATGAGAAAATATTCAACGATATTAATCGTCAGAGAAATGCAAACCAAAATCACAATGAGATATCTTCTCAATCTGTTGGGATGGCTATTATCAATTTCAAAAAATGCAATATGTGTTGGGAAAGATGTGGAGAAATCGGAACCCTTGTACACTATTGGTGGGAATGCAAAATGCTGCAGGCACTATGGAAAACAGTATGGGCGTTCCTCAAAAATTAAAAATGGAGCTACCCTATGATCCAGCAGCCCCACTTCTAGGTATTTATTCAAAAGAACTGAAATCAAGATCTCAAAGTGATACATGCATGTATAAGATGAAAGAATTGCTGAAAATTAGTGTGTAGTTAGAAAAATAAATATAATATAAATTAAGTAGAAATAAGAATGTGAAAAACATAAATTAATATAATTAAAGAATTACAATTTTAGATGATCATAAAAATAAGTGAAAATTATTTTCGAAAGCTTGATATGATTTGTAAATATCTATTATGAACAATCAGATAAAATGAGAAAAGTGACAATTCAGAAATGAAAAGAGAACATTGCTACATATACTTTACACATTCAAATGTTAGAATATGAAAAATATTATTTAAATAAGGTGAAAAATTATGCATAATAGACATAGAAAAATAAAACTTACCAAAACAAACACAAGAAATAATAAAGTATTAAAATAGATCTAAATCCTTTCAGAATAAACACATTTAGAAATCTAGAAATAGTAGAAAACCAGTAAATACAGGCAAAATGTTCTCAAAGAATTCAAAATCACAATGATAAGCCATTTCACACCTATTAAAATAAATGAAACAGGCTGGGCACGGTGGCTCATGCCTGTAATCCCAACACTTTGAGAGGCCAAGGCGGGCAGATCACGAGGTTAGGAGATCGAGACCATCCTGGCTAACACGGTGAAACCCCACCTCCACAAAAATACAAAAAATTAGCCGGGCGTGGTGGCTCATGCCTGTAGTCCCAGCTACTTGGGAAGCTGAGGCAGGAGAATGGCATGAACCTGGAAGGTGGAGCTTGCAGTGAGCCAAGATTGTGCCACTGCACTCCAGCCTGGGCGACAGAGCGAGATTCCCATCTCAAAAATAAATAAATAAATAAAAATTAAAATTAAATAAATAAATAAATGAAACAAATGACAATGCCAAATGTGGGCTGTGATGTATACAACCAGGAACTCTCATCCATAACATCATTGGCTAATGGTCCTAATTATTTTTGAAAATAGTTTGTCATTGTCTAGTAAAATTGAAGATATGCTTAAGTGATGCAGTTCCAACTCAATTGCAATATGTTAACCGAACAGAAATGAATGTATTTTTGCACCATCAAACATAAACAAATATAGTCTACACATATTATTTATAATAGTCACCAAATAGAAACAACCCTAATGCCCATAAAAGATATAAGTAATAAATAAATTGTTGTATATTCATCCATTGCAATACTGCACAGGTATAAAATGAACAACTACAAATACAAGCAACCCAAGAGACGAAACATAAAAGTTTGAAGTAAAGAAACCAGGCAGAAGGGAATTCATAGTGTTCGATTTCATATACGTTAACTTTAAAAGTAAGAAAGACAAAAATAATGGTTTTGAAGATAAATAGGTTTTGAAAATGAATAGATGAAATTATACATATTAATTAATGTAAAACTTGGGGAAATGGAGAAATGAGAGGTGACTGAGGAGAATGGAGGGAGGCTTCTGAGGCTTCAACGTTCCTTCTCTTTTTCTTCTATATAGTGACACAAATATTCTCTTTATCATAATTTGTTAAGCTGTACATTTATATTTTATATATTTTGCATTCATTATAGTTTATAAAAAATAAAAAAATAAAAAATTACACCTTCTACAATTGCACATCAATTGTGTTTGTGTCTGTGGTATGTTTCAAGCTGTCACAGGCAAGCAGGTTGAATAAATAAATCAATAAATCATGAGGTAAATTAATAATACATCATGAGATAAATTTCAACCACAATGGTTTTATTTCCAACAACTTTATTATTATTATTATTATTATTATTATTATTATTATTATTATTTTGAGACAGAGTCTCTGTCTGTCACCCAGGCCGGAGTGCAGTGGCATGGTCTTGGCTCACTGCAAGCTCCACCTCCCAGCTTCAAGCAATTCTCCTGCCTCAGCCTCCTGAGTAGCTGGGATTACAGGTGCTCGCCACCACACCCAGCTAATTTTTGTATTTTTAGTACAGACGGGGTTTCGCCATGTTGGCCAGGCTGGTCTCGAACTTCTGACCTCAAATGATTGACCCGCCTCGGCCTCCCAAAGTGTTGGGATTGCAGGCGTGAGCCACCGCGCCCGGCCTTTCTGATAGCTTTTATAGGGTAAATGAACAAATTGAATTCAAGTCATCGATAATGCATATCCTCTCTTATCAACATGTTTGTTTTCACTACCCAGAGAATGCTGTTCACACTCACCAACTGTTGCCTCCTCAACAAAGTTCCTTTCCTCTGTGCTCTGATTTCAATTAATGGCAAAACACCATGTTCCTAAGCCTCAGTTACTTAAACACAGGCATTTTTTACTTCTCAGAGCTTAGTGCCCTTGTAGTGATAATGGGTACGAAGTAGCATTTGGTTTGCCTTCATATTGTCTATGTAATATTATTGCCCTCCTTTATACTCCAATAGCCATTGCTCAAGTTCTCATCACTTCTTATTTTCTATAGTGGCTTCAATTACTGATTTTAAGCCCTCTATACTGTATATATAAATATTCCACATGCTGATGTAAAATTATTTTATTAATATTAATAATATTTATTAAGGTTTAATATGCCGATATCCAAGCTAAATATTTTTATTCTTCATCTTATTGAATATTCATTTAGTCCTTGTATCATCCCAATGATGTTATTTTCTGTATTTTCAATGAAGAAAATAGGTAAATAAATATTAAGTAAATTGTGAAATTACACAGCTGGTAAGTAAAGGGTTGGGACTTTAAAGTAAAGTTATGCTCTAAATAGTGCATTTTCTCCTTGCTTACAAAATAAGGTATAATCAAATAAAAAAGTTCTCATGTGAGCAGCGTTGTCAGGCATTCACAATTCTCTGCAATCTGACTCCAGTCTATAATTTCAGCCCTATCTCCAACTGTCTCCATTCACATAGACTCATTATTTCCAATGCCAGCCACATCTTCCTCCGTGCTTTTGCAACAACTATTCTTTTGATCTGTGCATCTCATCTCAAGTCTCCAATTAAAACATCACCTTTCTGTCAAGGCCCTACATACATATAACCCCCTCCATGAAACTTTCGCTAATCTATCAGTAAGAATTATCCCTCCTTGTCCTGTCCTTCCATAGGACTCTACTAAGGCCTCTATGAATATTCTATTTAAATTTGTTTTATGATTTATGCACATATCATCACCTGTACTGTCAAAACATGGTCTAAATGTCAAAAGCCATCATAATCTATCCCTGCATGCTCCTTCTGCCTCCTCCTACACCGTACACCCATTCATTCTAACAAATAACAACCATTGGTTTCTTGATAATCCTCCCAGGCAGGTGTTTTACCTCTGGTCCTTACTTTGCTTTAAATGTACCCCACCAACCATCATCCTCTATTTCTATCTTCCCCACTCCTGTGTGGATTTCTAGTTCTACTTCAATCAGGAATCCAGCTATTTGTCAGGGTAGCCTTCTTTTTCATCCCAAATCTCAGCACTTCAGCCTCTCCCCACCTTCACTTGCTATATACTTGCACAAGACTTTGCATCATTTCTTCATTGATTTTTTATCACAACTTGTATCTATTACACTAATTTGTGAAATTGTTTCTTTCTTTCTCTGTCTGTAAACTTAAGCTGCATAAGAATAAAGACCACGTTTTTTCCCTTTTGTTTGTAACGGAATCCTCAGTGCCTAGCCCATGTCAGGAACATAATATATCAATACATTTAATTATTTATTTATTTATTTTTGAATGGACAGTTTCTTGTCTATTCTGGGCAATGTCATCTTCAGTACTCTGCTCAGATGTTGGGATTTTCAAATTGACTTTCATAATGAGAGGATTACACTGTGTGAAATTTCAGCTAAGGAATAAGCAGAACAGAACCATTTCATCATAGGTTTCAAACTGATTTGATCTCAGTTCCTTTCTAAGTAATGGAAAATAGTAGGCCTATCTAAATGGAATAGGGCTATCTATCTAAATGTTGTTATATAGAGGACAATCTCCATGCATCATGCTTTATTTATCTTATTTTAGAAATAGTCTCTGTAGCAAGAAAACAAAGTGTATGCATCATTCTGTTTCTCTTTTTATCCATTTTTTCTCCATAAATTTTTTTGGGGTTTTTATTTTTTTATTTTTTATTTTTTTTTGAGATGGAGTCTTGCTCTGTTGCCCAGGCTGGAGTGCAGTGGCGTGATCTTGGCTCACTGAAATCTCTGCCTCCCAGGTTCACTCCATTCTCCTGCCTCAGTCTTCTGAGTAGCTGGGACTACAGGTGTGTTCCACCACGCTCGGCTAATTTTTTGTATTTTTAGTAGAGACGGGGTTTCGCCATGTTAGCCAGGATGGTCTCGATCTCCTGACCCTGTGATCCGCCTGCCTCGGCCTCCCAAAGTGCTAGGATTAGAGGTGTGAGCCACCGTGCCCGGCCTCTCTATAAATTTTTTATCTTCATTTCATATATTTGTGAATATCTGCCTGTTTCTTTCCTGTCAGTTACTTAGCTCAATATTCTTAATTGCATGGTCATAATTTTAATACTTACGACGCCTAACTTGCAGGCCCTGCTCATAAGTTATAGAATTTGTACCCCTGACACAGTTATATTAATACCTTTTCTCCATCCTGGTTTTTCCATCTGTCTCTATCACCTGTCTTTTTCTTTTTTGCTCTTCTATCTTGTCTGCCAGCTGGTGTTTACCTAATGATTTTCAGTCTTTTCTGCCTTTCCAAATAATATATATACGTATGTCTCTTTGCTAGTAAATTGTCCAGCTGTGGATTTCTAAATAGCTGTAGCCTAGTCATGGGAATTTTAACTTGAGGCTCCAGAGTAAAACTTGGCAGTAGAACCATATATAAAACTTGGCAGTAGAACCATATACCCTTAGAATGTCCTTGGATACTGTTTCAGATACACTGAGGATCCTTGGACAGGGTTCTCTCTCACTATTCCAACTTCAGTGTGTGTGTGTGTGTGTGTGTGTGTGTGTGTGTGTGATCTTTTTTATTATATATTTATATATATATATTATTATATATTTATCTGATAGCTCCTTTCTCAAATTAGACCGACTATGTAACTGGAGCCTGTGCCCTTTTGCCCATTTTCTCTCTTTTTGATTCTTAAGGAACTATAAGTTTCCTGCACTGATATAAAGAGATCCAAACAACACTACATTAATTTCAGAATTGGATTGATTTTTATATTTTCAAAAAATATGATTAACCATTGTAATGACTCCAGATCCTTCTAAGATTCAAAGTAACTAGAGCCTAAAGAATATGATGAGAAAATAAATACATTCTTATCTCCTAGAAAAGCACCAACAATTAAAGCTTATGACCAGATCCTGGGTTTGGAACATAATCACAATTCCGGGAAAATGAAAGAAAATATGATGCAAATGTAAACTAACAAAAATTACATGTGGCTTCTAACACAGACAGTCTCGTAGTCAAGGAGTGTCAAAGACAGGAAGTTTGCCATTTATGTAGGAATTAAGCTAAAATACAGATTTGTGAGAAGTAATAATTACAATGTGGCTGTAAAGAAAGATGGTTACTGTGCCTTTAAAATTGAGAAATAGTTGATTTGCACTGAGCAAACAGGAATTACTAAGGGCTTTGAAAAATAGGCAAATCTCGTAAAGTTTGTGTGTGTGTGTGTGTGTGTGTGTGTGTGTGTGTTCGTGTGTCTTTTTTTCTCTCAAGCTCTTTTGTTTATATTGAATATAAATCTATCAAGATTTCTCTAGCTTTAACATCTAAGAAGCATATTTTCAAAAGCCATTTACCACAAACCAGAAGCTAAACAGTACACCCAAAGAAATTTTCATACCAATGTGGCTGATTTCACTTGAGATAAAAAAGGTAATTTTTTTTAACATTAAACATAACTTCCCGTCAAATGTTGTTTTTATAATTTATTGAAATAGTTTAATATTCTAGCAACACAGATTTCTCTTTTCAGTCTTTTTAATTACTATATTTTCAGTTGAAATGAAGTCAGCTGTGGCAATTAGCTTTATTTTATCTGGGTGTAGTTCCAATTGATATGATTATATCATATCCTACTTACTATTTACTGGAATAAGTTTCTTCCTAGCAATCAATATGTGACTTGTTACAATCACATTCTGTTAGTATTATTAAGTTGCCTTAGAGCATAAATGAATATTGTTTCTGAAAATCTATCTTTGCTTTTTCCAATTTTCTCTGAGAAAAGAATTGCAAATATATAATTTTATAAATAATCTTGTACATAAGAAATTTCAGCTAAAATTTAGTTTGAGCTTTCTTAATAATTTCATTGTAGTAGTCTTTTTTCAAGTCTATCTTTTTCAAAACAATAACTCATACTGGTATAACTTCTGTGAGTAACTTCTAGGTCTACCAAAAATACAAGCAATTCTAATCTCATTTGCTGAATAGTTGTTGTAGATAAAATATTTACTTACAAGATTTTGTCTTCATTGGGGCAAAGGGACAAGTCTAGAAATAGAGCCTGGCAATAAGACAGATTTCTTTCTTTCTTTCTTTCTTTCTTTCTTTCTTTCTTTCTTTCTTTCGTCTCTCTCTCTCTCTTCTTTTTTTTGGAGTCTGGCTCTGTCACCCAGGCTGGAGTGCAGTGGCACCATCTCGACTCACTGGAAGCTGCACCTCCCGGGTTCACACCATTCTCCTGCCTCAGCCTCCCGAGTAGCTGGGACAACAGGCGCCCACCACCACGCCCAGCTAATTTTTTGTATTTTTAGTAGAGACGGGGTTTCATCGTGTTAGCCAGGATGGTCTCAATCTCCTGACCTCGCGATCCGCCCACCTCAGCATCACAAAGTGCTGGGATTACAGGCGTGAGCCACGCGCCCCGTCAATAAGACCAATTTCTAAAAAAATGAACTCTCAGGGAATAGCCAGCATGCAGAAATTCTAGCTGCTTTGTGGGACACTGTCAAAGAGAAGAAGAAAGGGAATATTATACCAGTAAAAGATTAAGAGATAGACAAGGGTTTAGAAGGGTTACCAGACAATTTTTATGTTGGAGATCTCTGACCAAGCATAGGTACTCAATGACTGAGTAATTTTATGGATTAATTAATGTATCATAGTGATGAAAGGGGGGATCTTAGTGCAGGAAGAAACTGGATACCAAACAGGGCTCCAGGAATAAGCAAAGATAAGACAAAACCAATCTGTTTCGTAAATGAATTAATAAGTTGGCTATGCAGCTGTTATGAGGCAGAAATTGGATGTTAATCTATATATTGTAACTGTAAATCCCAGGTCACAATCATTTGTATCAGCTGTCTCTACTTGACAGTAATAATAATAACAATAGTTAATGAAAATAAATATTTTAATAGACATTTTATATATTATGTGTGCAATTTCTATAATGGCTTGGTAAAATACATAGCATTTACTACATTTTAAAGATAGGAAATTTAGGATTAGAGAAGTTAAAAATTAAATCCATGGCTATTAGATTTCAGAGCCCAAGACTATAACCACTGACATAAATATTGAACTAGTAAGTATCTGACTGGAACGTGAGTGTGAATGTGTTATAAAAATACAATTCTAATAGTGTCTTTTATCTTACTCTTCCCATGGCTTGAGAAGTACTTTACCTGGCTTTTTAAAGACTAGCATCAAAGTCATCACTTCAGTCCCTGACATATAAAGAACCCAAGTAGTCCACCCTCCCTGAGTTTTGTTAAGTATTTTTCACTTATAACACTTTTTGTCTAACTAAAATAATTTATGAATTATTTACTCATTATTTGTCTTCCTGAACTAAATGTAAGCTCCAAAATAATGACATCTGTTAGTTCACTGTTTATGTCTTTATTACCAATCAGCAGCAAATGAGAGTCATTCAATAAATATTTGTGAAATGAGTAAAAAGAAATGACATGTAGATGCTTATATTCTCCCAAAATTCATATGTGAAAACTCTAGCCCCAAAAGGGGTGGTATTAGGAAGAGTAGCCTTTGAAAGGTCATTAGATTTAGATGAGGGCTTGAGAGTGGAGCCCTCATGAGAAAGAGTTCTAGTCTCTTTGTCTCCACTTTGTGACGATCCAACAAAAAGACATCTATCTTCAAGCCAAAAAGAATGCCCTCATCAGACAACAGATCTACCTGCACCTTGATTTTGGACTTCCCAGCTTCCAGAACTGTGAGAAATAAATGTCTTATGTTTAATCAGCAAAGAAAGGGAAAGGGAAGGGGAAGAGGAAGAGAGGGAGAGAGAGAGAGAAAGGAAAGAAAGAAAGACGAAAGAAAGAAAGACGAAAGAAAGAAAGAAAGAAAAAGAAAGAGAAAAGAAAAGAGAAAGAAAGAAAGAAAAAGAAAGAAAGAAAGAAAGAAAGAAAGAAAGAAAGAAAAGAAAGAAAGAAAAGAAAGAAAGAGAAAGAAAAGAAAGAAAGAAAGAAAAAGAAAGAAAGAAAGAAAGAAAGAAAGAAAGAAAGAAAGAAAGAAAGAAAGAAAGAAAAGAAAGAAACAGAGAAAGAAAGGAAAGAAAGGGAAGGAAAGGGGGAGGGAGGAAGGGAGGGAGGTGTAGGAAGGCAAAACCACCAAACATAAATTTTTACTCAGTACTATCACACAAATTTTTAAAATGGATAGCTTACAATGTATGCAACTATAGAAAATGAGAGAAATCTTATACTTTGCTAGAAATGTAGATTGTTGGAATTATTATTGTAAAAATAATGAGAAAGTACAAATTAGAATTGTCTATATATGTATAGCCTTTGACCTAATCATCTTTCTTTCTAAGAAACTTTCTACAGTAATTAAGATAAAAGAGTATAAATACATATATAAGCTATGCATCACAAAAATTATATTGTGATTTGTAAAATCTTAAAATGTAAAAGAAATGTAAATAAAGTAAATAATAATCAAATGGATCATAGTTGAATAAATTATATGAACTATTTTGTAGCCATAAAGAAAAGCATCAAAATATAGTATTTCTAGTATCTCATTTATTCTTAGTAATGTACGGTATAAATTAAAATTTATAAACTTTCATGAATAAAAAGGCTGAAAAACACAAAGGTACTTTTCAACTTATAATGTTTTAATGTAATCTTAATTTCACAAATTGTATTTTTGGGGCAATCATTATAGGAGAAACATGAGAAATTAATTTTAAAATTCATTAATACTAATAATATGAATGTGATATAATAACCAGAAGAAAAAATGAAAAGGAAGAAATGTTATTTATTTTGACTATGAATAGGGTTGCAGGATTAAGGTTTGTCTTAACATTATTACATATTAAAAACTAGAATAACTTAAAAGAAGTCATGCTGCTGTAAAGTGAATATGAAGATCATGAGAACTAAATGAATAGAGTTTAAACAAATAACATTATATAAAATAGTTTAATTTGGTATACAATAAACATTTCCAATATATTATAAAGACAGTTATTCAATATATGATTAAGAATTCTGCCTTATCAAAAATTAATTCTCACTTGATAAAATTATGAAACATAAAAATAACACCATTAAAATAGAATATTTGATCAATTATGATATCTCTGGAGGAAGCAGGATGAATGAAATAAATTATGAAAAAAGTTTGAAGACATATGTATCTCAAAAAAGCAATAATCATTATTAATTTTAAAAGATGTAAAAAGTAGAATAAAAGAAATTTTAACAATAGTACAATATGTATTAAAATAAAACAACCATGTACAGTTTTATGCTTACAAATTAGCAAAGAAAAAAGCAAAATATTTAATGTCAGTGTGCTAACTCTTGAATCATTGTGGAAAGGAAAATTAGCATAACTAATTGGCAAAACAATTGGGCCGCAGACAACTTAGAGATTTGACCTATTGACTGTGTTACATAAACAATAAATTAAGAAAATAGTGTATATCTAAAAAAAATCACTCAAATAGTGTTTTAAAGACTAACTTATAATAAAAAAGAAAACTCCATAAGTAAATTATCATATGGGAATATACTTAAACATAATTGACCCAAACACCATAATTTCTAAGGAATAAATGTGTTTACAGTTGTCCCCCTTTATCTGAAGTGTCCCTTTTTGCTTTTTCAGTTACTCCTGGTCAACCACAGCCTGAAAATATTAAAGAAAAAAATCACATATATAAAAAATTCATGTGTACAATTGCGCATTCTTCTGAGAATTATTATAATTGTTTTCTTGTTGTTGTTAATCTTTATTGTGCTTAACTTCTGAATTAAACTTTATCATTGGTAAGTTTGTATTTTTTGGTAAAAAAAAACCTTAAATTTACTCTTGATAATTTGAAGAGTGTCTTATTATTTGCAAGATATTCAATTTTTAAGTGTACATGATGAAGAAATACACTTTTCACAAATTCAGCCGTAGTGGTCATTGTTCCTCTTTATAGTACCACTATTCCTTCTTCAGTCAGTGGCAGAATGACCTTTTATAATTAAAACGTTACAATCTGTGTTTCTCCTCTTCTTTTAAATTTAAGTTTTAAATTGGCATACAATAATAACTGTATGTACCTATTAACAGGATATATAGTGACATTTTGACACATATAATCTATAGTAATCAGATCAGGGTAATCGGTAATCAGCATATCCATCGTTCCAAACATTTATTTTTTTTCTGTTGGGAAAATTCACAATGCTCCTTCTAGTCATTTGAAACTACATAATGTCTTGTTAATTATACTCATCCTACAGTGGTATTGACACTAGAATTTATTTCTCCTATCTAGCTGTCATTTCTTCCCCCTACTCTTCTCAGCCTCTAGTATCCTCTGTTCTACCAAAAGAACATAGTATATATAGGGTTTGGCACTATCAACAATTTCAGGCATCCACTGGGGTTCTCAGAGCATATTCCCCGTGGCTAAGAGGGAACTACTGTGTAATGTTTTTAAAAATAAAATAGGATTTAGAATTTTAAATAGAGTGCGATGAAATGAAGCTCTAGGATTGTAGGAAAATGTTAACATGGTTATCTATGAAACGTGGAATTATGATATATGTTTTTTCTTTATTTATCCTTTGCTGTGTTTTCCAGATGAGTTGGGAGTATGACCAATAGAGAAAAAAATCCTAAAACTCTTAATTTTTAGGTAACATTTCCAGTCAGCATTATTATGTTTTACCCTCA
Source organism: Nomascus leucogenys (assembly GCF_006542625.1). NCBI lineage: Eukaryota > Metazoa > Chordata > Mammalia > Primates > Hylobatidae > Nomascus > Nomascus leucogenys. The sequence continues at coordinate 99,082,265 of NC_044395.1, forward strand.
GAAGCACCTTTTTATTTCGTGAGCACAGTATGCCATTCTATATGGAGAGGTTTCTGGCATAGGGTATTACGGGACGTTCACTAATAATATCTTGTACCCTAAAAATCTGATCTTCAACGTTGATGATTTGGGCAAATAATTATAGCTTATGTCATAAGGATTGGGCAGATGCAATATGCTACTCCTTCTGCTAGAATTTTTGCATGGTTATTTATCTTTTTCACTACAATCAAGGTTGAGAAACATTGGCATCTATTTTCTGAATCCCTGCCAATAGAAACTACTATTTCACATTTGCTTCTGACTAATGTTCTTGTCACTTGGATTCATATAACTTTCTTTTTAAAATAGGTGGTTATTCTGGAACTCCTTAAGGAAACTAAATATAGTAACAGGAATTGATACACCTAATTGTGATTGTCTTCTTCAGGGCAAACGTGTCTTTGTTTCCTCTTTTTTTTTTGGTCTCTCTTCCGTGCTTCAGTTATACTTTAGAATATTATCATTGTAGAGAGGAAATAAAAAAAAGGCATGTACTATACCCAATGACAATAATATGATTCTCGGCTTCTGTGGGTTATCTAACTGTATATATGAAGCTACAACTCGAAAATACCTACCACATCTTGGGACCCCCAAAATTTTTATACAAAATATATTATGAAAAACAAAAAGGGAGAAAGGCTGTTTCCCAGAGTTTAAGGGTATAGTGATTGATGGAAAATGGTTTTGAAGAATTCAGAAATTAAAGCAGTGAAAGACTAGAAGTAATGAATGGAGTGTTTTAAGGATGATGTTTGTAAGGGTTATTTAGAAAAAGGGAGGTGGATGCTAGGACGACAAATAGTCATGAGATAAAGCGGTTTTTATCTACATTAAATTAGAAGTTAAGGGTTTTTTTTTTTTCCAGGCACTTTAAAGATATAATCGATTCAACCTTGGAAAACAAATTTTTAAGTTGTGCAAAGTATTTTTATTGTATTTCTAATACTAAAGATTTTATCACAAATAAAAATTTTAGATATAAACACTACTCAGAATATGATGAAATATGAATTTTTAAGTTGACTACTCACCTTTTCCCTACCCCAAATAAAACAACTAAATCATGCTCTGGATTGCTCACTTTTATATCTGTAGAAATACCTTTCCAGATGTAAGGGTTGTCACAAGTAATAATTTTGCAGATCAGGGAAGAGATGTAAAATCGAATTGAATTGAAATAACAATTTGACATAATCACAATAGCATCTGTTTGAGGGAGGAAGAGAAAAACCTTAACTATGTATAAAAAAACTATCTTTCAAAAAACATACCACAATCTTCATGTATTAAAAACAAAACAAACAAACAACTCTTTGGAATATTGCCCAGGGGAATTTATACAGGTATTTCCTTAGGGTAAGACTTTATCAAAGCCTGGAGGAAATTAGCACTAGAATTCTCTTCTAAATAAACTCCCAGTTCTAGAACTCAACCATTTTAACTTCCAGAAGCCAGGGAGAAATTTGAATGACAATATAAATAATGACATAAGAAGCAAGGCTGCTGTGCTATGTTGCTATTAGATTTTATTTAACTGAGGGATATAAAACCTAACTAAAAAACACTTTCTTAGAAAGTTTATTGATATTTACACTGGCTACCTGAAGAAAGAGATTGAAATTTTGTAAGGTAATAATTCAAAATATTTAATCTCATATTTCTTAGGAAGACAGTAATAGCTGCATAAAAAGTGAGAAAACTTTTGAACAAACTATTTACTTTTGACTATTTACTTCTGTTTCTTAGAATTTTCTGTATTCCCTAGTCGAATATTGTACAATGAACCCTATAGAAAACTAAGTTAATGAAATTTATGCTGGTATATTGTATCACATAGCAGTGTTGAGAATTACTATAGCAGTATGGCTTTCAGTTTAAGGGCAAGAGGAAATTTACTGTAAAAGAAACCTAAAGAAAATCAATGTTTACACATTGCAGAAAATGCTTTTGCAGATTGCTTAGAGAAAATTCTTCACGAGTGCAGTCTAATTTATTTAATGATAATTTTTATTACAAATGAGGTCATTTATTATTGTGCTGAACATATTTGCATGAAATATTAAGATTAAATGGTCATGTCAGATGAAAAGGTAAGTCAGGACGAGAGGGCTTAATGTGAAAATAAAAACAAAAAAAAGTGTTTATGGAATGTGGGAAAGCCTTTACTCCTGAGTCCTTACATCTGGAAGTTTATCCTTCAAAGCCAAACAAAGACAAAAGGGCAAAGAGCTACCATGTGCATTTTAATCTTTTCAAGCATGGTTCAAAAATTTAAGGGTTTTAAAACATGCTAAGGACTTAAAACTTTGAGAACTATTAACATAAACAAGTAGTAAAGGCATAGACTCAGAGACATTCAGAAAGCAGCATCAAAAATAGAGTTATTATCAACAAAATAAAATACAGTGCTTCTTTCTTGAAGGATTTCACTAAATGAGAGAGTCCAGATTTTAGAAGGAAACCAGATATGTAATTAGGTAATTGGTCGTAGATGTGTAAAAATAATAATAATAATAAAAGTCCTAACAGTAGCAAAGGAAATTGTATTATAGCCAAAGCAATACAAAATACAAGGAATTCAGCCATCAAAAGCCACACACACACACACGCACACACACACGTAGACACACACATACAAAGACACACACACATGATCTGTGATAATAACGTGGAAGAAGAACTTCCTGTTTCATACACTAGTCTTGAGTTAACTTGGATTACATTAATTGACTTTATCAATGGGCTTTGTAATACAGTACCTGTCCTGAATTTCAATTATTACCTGGAGTGCTGAGGAGGGATAATATACTGACTCAGAGACATTCCATGATACTAATTAACAGGGAAAATAAGTGTAGAATGCAAATACATGAAAATCACAGCTAACAAAATAATTCTTATTTTTACTCCCACATAACTACAGAAAGATTTTGTTTGCTGAAATTTAAAATGAATTTTGACATCATTTCATAATGAGTGTAATTAAAACATCTCATTTCTGTGAGTATGGGGGATCTAAATGAAAAAAAGATGAATGTGAAGTACTTTATAAGAAGATATTCCTATCTGAATTTAGTACATGAACTATATGGTGCTTAAAAAAAAGGGTTCAGGTCTGGTGATAAGTCTTGTTTTCATGTGTTTTTCTTTCATTCTCATTCTCCTAACTCTTTTAACTTCCTTCCATTTCCTTGATTTTCTGTTTTTTCTTTTTTGTATTAACTTCTCTCTTCTTTCCACTCCCATTTAGTTCAGAATGATTACAATTATTAATTGCATTCATCAAATAGCACTCCAATGAGTGTCATGCCCATAATATGAGCATGTTGACATTTATATAAATCAGTTAATAAACTAGAACCCAAAATGACTAGACTTAATCTGTATTTATTCACACACTGTTTGATTAAAAATAGTCAAAATAAATTAAATTTCTGTTTGTCTTGTTAACAATAATTTTTCCCCCAGTATGTTAACAATAATTTTTCCCCCAGTGAAGCCTTAACAATTAAAATATCAAATTTTCCCCAAAATGACCTAAGTATTATAGAAGTATCAGAAAAAGTAGCCACCCTAGGGTAATGGAGAGATGCATACCATTTGGTCCTAAAGTCTCTTTAGCCTTTCAAAATGTTATTATTAATTACCACTTCTGTATTAGTCCTATCTCACACTGCTATAAAGAACTACCTGCGACTGGGTAATTTAGGAAAAAAAGAGGTTTAATTAACTCACAGTTCAGGAGTCTTAACAGGAAGCATGGCTGGGAGGCCTTGGGAAGTTCAATCATGGTGGAAGGTGAAAGGGAAGGAAGCACATCTTACCATGTTGGAGCAGGAGAGAGTGTGAAGGGGGAAGTGCTACACACTTTTAAACCATCAGATCTGGTGAGAACTCACTCACTGTCACAAAGACAGCAAAGGCAGAATCTACCCCCATGATCCAGTCACCTCTCATCAGGTCCCTTTCCCAACATTGGGAATTACGTTTCAACATGAGATTTGTGTGGGGACATAGAGCCAAACTATATCAACTTCCCATAGATATCTCCTTTTCTACCACAAATATTTTCTGTTGTTGTGTCTCCATGATGTCACCCCATGCTGAGTCTTCAAAAAACAAAAACAAAAGAAAAGCCAGGCAGAATATTCCCTGGAAAGGACTTAATTGTGTTTCTATAAAATTTAAATGTTGAAGTCCTAACCCCCAGTACCTTAGAATATGTTCTTATTTGGAAATAAGGTTGTGGCAGTTGTAATTACTTCAGGGGAGGTCATATTAGAGTAGGGTGGATCCCTAATCCAATATGATTAATGTCATTATAAAAGGAGAAAATTGGTAGTTAGATGCATTCACAAGATGAATGCTATTTAAAGATGAAGGAAGAGATACAATGTAAGGAATGCCAAAGATTGCTAGCAAACCACAAGAATCTCTGAAAAGGGGATGAAACAGGTTATCTCCCAAAGCGGTCAGAAGTAACCAATTCTGGTGAAACCTTGATATTGGACTTCCAGCCTCTAGAACTGTGAGAAAATACATTTTTGTTATGTAAGCCACCCAGCTGGTGATACTTTGTTAAAGCAGCCCAGGAAAATAATAAGCTTTTCCTTCCCTATTTATTTCTTGGGCTTAAATTTCCAGAGTCCAGATAAAATTGTGATTTCATCACAATAGTAACTGTAATTCATTGTTGCTCCAATATAAAGGTTAAATGTAACTTCATTGGTGTAGCAAAAACAATGCCATGTGAAATGCTAGTATTGAATATCATACTCTTTAGAGAAGACTCAGTAATAGCTAGCTCTTGTTGCCCCCTAGACATTGATATTTGTCATCTTTCTCTCTGTCTCTCTCTCCCCTTCTCTATCTCTCTAGCATTCACACACACACACAAAATAATTTTATACAAGAAATAAAACAGTTATGAGAGTTGTGCTGCTTCTTACACAGGGTGAAGTGAACTCTATCCCAGGCACAAAATCACAAAAGATAACAAATCAAACCAAAGCACAGGTCTACAAGGCTGCGAGCATTATACAATACTAAGCTGAGTCTTCAAGTAATTCTTTAAGTGGCAACGGTTGCTGGACGCTGTAGTTTCATTGCTTAACATATGTAATTACAAGAAAACAAATTATAGCTGTAAAATGAGACAAGCAGAGAGCTTTTATATGGCTAAAAGTGCAGTTCATTCATAAATGAAAGGAAATATTGTATTACCCAAGGTATAGAGGAGAATCATTTATTGCCTCTTCTACTGGAATAATTTATCATCTCTATATAGTATGTATTGATTCTCTCTATGTAAAACAAAAGAAAATTATATAAATACTTCTTAATATTTTATTTTCCTCAAAACATAGATCCACAGTCCATTCATAATTGCAATGGCCCGAAGGCAATTGAAACCTTTTCATTCATCTCAATAATATTTTAAATTTATTATTGGTATTTCCATAACATCATTCTCCTCTAAGGAGATTAGGCCATTTTTGCAAGATTCAACACCAGATTCGTTCTTGTGATAATGCTGGGTTGTTTAAAAGCAATGTACTTTTTAAAAAATCAATATAATACCTGGATTCCAAGGCTTGACCACAAAGTAACCACTATCACATCACTTTCAATCAAGGATTGATAAAAAGTCACCAATGGGTGAATTGGCAGAATTCACAGCCAGAGACGAAGGAGAGAAGAAACTGTGTTATGTTATGCCTTTCTGAGTCAATATTAAATACCAACAAACACATATAGCTGTGGAGAGAATAAAAAGAAAACTTGTGAAGTGATGAAGGCTATATCCTTGTTTTACTTCCCATTGGAAGCAACAGCCAGCATGTCAAATTTTTACCTATGTAACTGATGGAAAAAGATAAAGACATGCCAAGAATGGTGTAAACTAATAAATAAAGTGACAACACTAGAAAATAAAATTATCTATACAACAATCATATGTTTATAATTATGTGGTTTATGAGTTTCCTGGGATTGCTGTAACAAAATTACTACAAACTGATAGCTTAAAACAGTATAAATTTATTTTCTCAAGGTTCTGGTGGCCAGAAGTTCAAAATCAGTGTCACTGGGTCAAAGTCAAGATGTTACAGGGCCACACTTTCTTAAGAGGCTCTGATAAAGAATTTATTCCTTGCCTTTAATATTTTTGTTTTTTAAATAAATAAGTTATTATTAAAAATGAAAAATAAAAATGTTAAAAGTAAGGACCAAATTCTCTATCAGAGCCTCTTGACAAGGAGGCCGATATAATGGATACATAATAGCTGTACATATTCATGTGGTGCATGTGATATTTTGATACAAGTGTACAATGTGTAATGATCAAATCAGAGTGATTAAGATATCCAACACCTCAAGAATTTATTATTATTTCTTTGTGTTAGGAAGGGTATAATTCCATTCTTGTAGTCATCTTGAAATATCCAACACATTATTGTTAACTATAGTTGCCCTATTGTGCCATCAAACACTTGACCTTGTTCCTTCTAGCTAACTGTATTTCTTTAGCCATTAACCATCCTCTCGCTATGCTCCCCTCCTTACCACCCTTCTCAAACTCCGGTAACCATCAGTCTCCTCTGTATCTCCATGAGTTGAATTTCCTTTTAGCCCCCACGTAAGAGTGAGATCATACAATGTTTGTCTTTCTGTGTTTAGCTTATTTCACTTAATACAATATCCTCAACTTCAATCTACATGTGTTTTTGTGAATGATAGGATTTCATTTTTTTGTGGCTATATGAATATGCTATTGTGTATATGTACCCTCTTTTCTTTATCTATTCATCCATTTACAGCTCCTAGTGGTTGTCAGAATTATTTACCTCGTGGCCACATCACTCTAATCTCTGCCTCAATCTCAACATTTCATTCTCCTTTGTGTGTCTGTGCTATCTCCCTTTTCCTCCCTCTGTTAAGGATACATGTGATTGCATTTAAGGTCTATCTGGGTAATTGAGGATAATTTTATCTCCAGATACTTACTATGTGGCCAGGCATGGTGGCTCACACCTGTAATCTCAGCACTTTGGAAGGCCAAAGTGGGTGGATCCCTTGAGGCCAAGAGGTCAAGACCAGCCTGGGTAAAATGGAGAAAACTGGTCTCTACTAAAAATACAAAAATTAGCCAGATGTGGTGAGGCAGCTACTCAGGAGGCTGAGGCAGGAGAATCTCTTGAACCTGGGAGGTGGAGGTTGCAGTGAGCTGAGATTGTGCCCCTGCACTCTAGTCTGGACAACAGACTGAAATTTGGTCTCAAAAAAAAAAAAAAAAGAGAGATAATATAAGCATATTCAAAAAGTCCTTGTTTAGCCATATAAGGTAATATTCAGAAATATCAGAGATAAGGATGTGAATATTTTTGGGAAGTCTTTCTTCAGCTTACAAGTGATTTTATGCATATATATATATATAATGACTTGCATGTATATATACAGATACACTTGTATATATAATTTCATATATATATATATACACACGCATACATATACATATACATACATACATGAACACACATATATGTGTGTGTACATGTTTATGTTTAAAATATCTGTAGGAAATACTAGAAAATGTTTTCGTTACGTTTGGGTGTGAGGATTTAGGGGAACTTAATTTTTATATTTTACTTTTATTTTGTTATTTTCCCAATTTTACTTAATAGATGCTAATTTTAAAATTAAAATAATAGACCCAGTGCGGTGGCTCATGCCTGTAATCCCAGCACTTTGGGAGGCCGAGGTGGGCGGAACACGAGGTCAGGAGACCCAGACCATCCTGGCTAACAGTGAAACCCTGTCTCTACTAAAAATACAAAAAAAAAAAAAAATAGCTGGGTGTGGTGGCAGGCACCTGTGGTCCCAGCTACTCGCCACTCGAGAGGCTGAGGAAGGAGAATGGTGTGAACCCAGGAGGTGGAGCTTGCAGTGAGCTGAGATCGCACCACTGCACTCCAGCCTGGGCAGCAGAGCAAGACTCTGTCTCAAAAATAAATAAATAAATAAAAATAAAATAATAATAAGGATTTTTACCTTCAAGCATTTTTTTTTTTTATTTTCATGAGTCAAATCTACTGGGTCATATAACTAGGCATGAAATCCAGATGAAATCATTATTTTTATTTTTTTCAAGGAATTAAATCATGATAAAAGTTACAAAAAATTACACACACATTTATTTTTAACATAGAATATAGTCTTTAAAATACCTTAATTGATATCCATTACAATGTGGAAACACTTACTCTTTTAGATTATAATGAAAATACAGTGTATTTTTGTACTGAATCTTACATAGGAAAAGACATGTCAGTGTCCCCAAAAAGATGTGAGTACAATGATAAGAATTAGAAAAAAAGAGAATTGAATAAATGCTATAAATTAAGAATAAACAGAAATTGTAGTTTTAGAGTGTTTTTTAAATTTTGTTTCCACTATAATATCCAAAGTAAATACCACAAATTTTATATAAAATTTGTCAAAATAGTTTTCTACTTTCAGAAATATGCTCACTCCAAAGTTTTCTTCAATGACCTTCACCAGAAAAATACTCCAAATTGTACCTAAAACAACATGCAGGTGAAAAATATCTAATTTTAATGCTTCAGTAACTCAAAAAATGGAAAATGGAATTTCACCAAATTTTCAGTGAAAATTCTCATTTACAAATCAGGAGAACAATGATGATGAATTTCAAGCCAATGTATTTTTGAAGGCTAAAAGTGGCTGCAAATAGGAATAAGGAAGAAATGTCTCCTAGCTCCAGTAATAGAGTGATGCATGACGCTATAATAAGTGCAATCAATTTTTATTAAACAAAAATAAAAAAAACAAAGTCCTTTGTCAATCACATTATAACTGGGATCATCTCCAAAATGTATAAATCTTTTGAATGTAACTATTTTTCTCCAATTTTGTTTAATAACATAGCTTCTACTAAGATTTTTATGCATTTAAAAAAACACTTTTGATAAATAGAACTACTGTGATCTTTTTTATTATATTAATACATTGATATAAGACTAACAATTCGCCAGTATTCCAACCTTATTTATAATATACATAATTTCTTGTTACTACTTGGAAACACCAGTATAGATAATGCAAGCTATTGGACGTTTGAGCTTTAAACATATTTATGTTTTCGTTTTGTAATTTTAGATTTAAATAAATATTCTTAGTATGTTTTTATCTGATATCAGCATCATCATCACTATCAAAATGCTTAAATCATGTTTCTCATTTTTGCAAAGCACTTTAACAATTATTCTTATCATTCTAAGTATGAGCAGTTAAGCGAAGCTTGTCTTTCATCATTAAAATCTGTTCTTCACAAAGTCTTCTTAATGTAGCACAGCCCAGCTGCCAGTCACTACCAGGACACCACAAAAGTATCTCCCTGAGACAGTGCTCAGGCTTTGCCAAAGTTCTCAGGCTTATAGAGAATTTTCTTGCACCCAAAAGACATGTACAAGCATCACTGTCTTACTCAAGCCCTGTTTTATGTTTTCCTCCTTTGACCATAACTGCTAAAATAAAGTGCATGACTACTTTTACACTTATTTTTGTAACAAGCAGGTGGACTCCATTCCCACCCCTCTTCTTTGACCCCCCTCAATGGGCCACCAAGATGAGACAGTCACTTTGTGCCATTTATCCTTTGAGGCTGGTGGGAAATTCCCATCTACATCAGGATTCTTCATCTCCAGCCCCCAGCCACTGTAACACCCCAATACACTCTTCCTGTTTTGCTCTTGCTTTCTTCTTACAGAACCTAAACCTCTCACCTTGGAAAATACTTTTGCAGTTTACTGTAGAAGTAACAAACTTCATTTCATGTATAAAAACTTGTTTGTTTTTGGAATCAAAGAAGAACAATAACACCAAGTTCTTGGGACTCCAATTGTAGATGTCAAACAGAAACCAGTGAAAATGGTTTGGTAATTAAATTTATGTCTAGCAAACAGCAAACCTAATTCAATTGTCAAGGAAAAATTCCACCAGGCACAGTGAAACAGGCTAGAAAAACTTACGTTTCACACCATTTCAGTAGCATTCAAAACTATTGCAATAGAGAAAAGAGATTGAACTCAACTACTGTAAAACACAAGTTAAGAGGGGTTTTGAATGCTGGGTTGAGCTAATGGAAAAACCCTGGAGGACTTTAGGGAGAAGATTAGTCAGTGTGATTATTCCATCTGTGTTTGCTAATTGGCATTTATCAAAGATAGTCTTCTACCCTCCCAAAGAAACTTGAATGCAATCAAGAAAGATAGGGGTGGTCTATTTCTTGATTACATTTCAAAGGATTGTTCCTAGCTCCCTGAGAAAGACATTCCTGGGTTGTAGACAATTTCCATGTCTAAGGGGCAGAGAAAGAATTTACAATTGCAAGTTTTCTAAATTAAAGCACTAAGAAAAGGGAGGTAAGGGACCTCTGGTCAGGAAGAAACCAATAATTTTTTGTATTTTTAGTACAGACGGGGTTTCCCTGTGTTAGCCAGGATGGTCTTGATCTCCTGACCTCGTGATCCGCCTGCCTTGGCCTCCCAAAGTGCTGGGATTACAGCATAAGCCACCACGCCCAGCTCTCTTTCTCATTTTTTAAAGACAGAATACCATCTTCTCAAGGTACAGGATAAAATCATCCACTTATGATCAAAATAACACCTTACATTTTAAATCCTGATTGTGTTGTGCACAATGGGAGTTAAATCCTTAAGGGATTTTTTTTAACATTTAAATAAAAATATATATGGATGAAATTTGTCTGATAGATTTCTGACAGCCGTATCATAAAGGTGCTTACCCAATATGCATGTGTGATATGTGTGTATGTGTTTTAAATAACAGTCATCAATTTCATTGTTTTTGATAAAAAATTTCGGGTCTTAAAACCAGATGGACCTGGGTTTGAGTCACAAATCTGCCACCCAATAGCTATGATATAATGCACAGTGTATCTAATCTCTCTGAGACTGATTTTTCTTATCAGTAAAATGGTGTTCATTATTCTGCCACGTTTTATTTTCTAAAGATAGCTACAACAACGTCTCCTATCCTGCATGCTCTTTGCAATGTTATCCTGCCACATTCTTGTTGAGGAGCAGAATCTTCACCCCCTTGATTGTGGATAGGGCTTGTAACTGCTTTGTCTAACAGCCAGCTCTGTGTGGCATCTCACGTGGCCTGATAGTTGTTACTTCTTGACTTTTGGGAGCTAACAACTGTAAGAATTGTGACTACCTTGGGCCTCTCTTGCTTGGGAAACAAGCAATTCATATGGATAACGTGATATTTTGCATGGAGAGGGAGAGTGGCTAAGGAGGGTCAGTGTGTCAGATAGGAGAATGAAGAGAACATCTAGAATTCCCCACACAACTGTGAAGGCGGAATTGAACCTTCAGATTATCTCGGCCACAGTTGCTTTCTACGGCCAAATGCAAGATCTAAGGAAAGAACTATCGTCTGAGTCCAGTCAAACCACGAAAGCATGAAAAGTAATACTATCGGCCGGGCGCGTTGGCTCACACTTGTAATCCCAGCACTTTGGGAGGCCGAGGCGGGTGGATCACGAGGTCAGGATATCAAGACCATCCTGGCGAACACAGAGAAACACCGTCTCTACTAAAAATACAAAAAAAATTAGCGGGGCATGGTGGCGGGCGCCTGTAGTCCCAGCTACTCTAGAGACTGAGGCAGGACAATGGCGTGAACCCGGGAGGCGGAGCTTGCAGTGAGCCGAGACCGCGCCACTGCACTCCAGCCTGGGTACAAGGTGAGATTCCGACTCAAAAAAAAAAAAAAAAAAAAGGAAAAGTAATACTATTATTTTGTTGTTTTTAGCTACCAAGTTTTGGGTAGTTTGTTATGCAACAAGAGATTGTTGGAACGATGTCAAATTTTTGTATTGTGTTCATTAGTTCCTAAATATACTTTATAATTTGGAGATAATCATCTTTACTGAGTTGAAAGTAATACTGGGCCAGGCGCAGTGGCTAACACCTGTAATCCCAACACTTTGGGAAGCTGAGGCAGGCAGATCCTTTGAGGTCAGGAGCTCAAGACCAGCCCGGCCAACGTAGTGAAACCCCATCCCTACTAAAAAAACATACAAAAATTAGCCAGACACGGTGGTGCACTCCTGTAATCCTAACTACTCTGGAATTTGAGGCAGGAGAACTGTGTGAACCAGGGAGGCAGAGGTTTCAGTGAGCTGAGATTGCGCCACTGCACTCCAGCCTGGAAAACAGAGTGAAACCCCGTCTCAAAAAAAGAAGTAATGCTAATTTTTTTTCCTCAAAACTTTAATTTTCCTGTCATTACCTATATTTTTTACCCTTTATGGCTTTATAGTATCCTTTGCTACAAGTGATCAAAATTAATCAAAATAAGCATATTGAAGCCTTCTAAACAATGAACAATAATAAAATAATAAAGTTAAGTTAAATAGAATATATAAAAGAAATTGAAGCTTAATATTATTTGGGAGTAGTTAGAAAAGGCATGACAAGTTTTTAAAGGAGCACATTTATTATGGCAAAGCTACATTAGTTGGAACTGGATTCTCTCTCTAAATTCTCTGCAAAATACCGGAAACACAAAAAACAAGATCTTCTCAACCCACATAACCAACATTGAATCATGATGACATTTGGCATACATAATACTACCTTAGTAACTGTTGGGGGAATTTGTAAACCAGCTGGAACTCTTTGTAACTACTTCCATTAGGAGGTGTACTTTCCCCCCTGTTTCTGTATTTGACTAGCCTATGTCTTGCTTTGGCAAGCTCTGAGCTTGCACAAAGACAGTCTGACACTTGTAAGCCTTATAGCTTTTGCTCTTGATAAGAGCTCATGAGCGCCCAGATTCCAAAATACATATGTTGAATACTTTTAGTAGATGTCTGAGAGAACTTGTGGAGCAGAGATATCATCTCAAATGAGTTCATCCTTGGCCAATCAGCTGACACCTGACTTGGCAGCTGATTCCAGCCAGACATAAGCGAGCCTTTCAAAGAAACTAGCAAAAGAACCACCCAGTTGAGGCCAGCCCCACTTGCTAACCCACAGTACTGTAACCTCAATAAAGGGAGTTGTTTTTAAGACACTAAGTATTAGAGTGGTTTGTTTGGGCACAAAAGCTGACACGATAAGTTACTAATTAATTTAAAAATTTAAAAATATAGTGATAAGACTATTTGACACTTTTATTTAGTAAATATTAATCTCCTGTGAGTAAAAATCAATTATTATGTATATTTTTCTAATTGGGATGTTAGGATATAGGTAGAATAGGTAAATTAAAGATTAGAAAACTAATCAGGCATTTAGACACTTTTAAAAATAATTACTTTGAACCTAATTTTTTTATAATTAATTATAATTTTTTAAAATTACATTGATGTTGAATTACTTTCAACTTCATACTGTTGAAAGCAAGTTCCCTTGCTTTACAGCACAGGGAACTAACAGTTGAAAAAATACTTGCTCAAAGCTTGGATCAAAAACTTACACCTTCTATCTATCAGGTCCATGATCATTCCATTTCATTACATTACATTCTTAAACTGTTGTTTCTGTTTTCCATATTTTCTATATTATTATATTGAACTCTTTGACAATATTTACTATCCAACAAACATCTTTAAATATTTTGAAATAGTATGCCATCTTGTCGAACATAAAGATTTCAAATAAAAATAAAATCACAACTGTATCAAACCTCCAGAAATTAAATCAAAATTTGAATAAAGATTAAATAATAGAATGTAAATGCTTAGTGTTGAGAGTTATCCAAATGAGTATTTTTAAAGGAGGGCATTTTGATCCTTGTATCAATAGCAACAACTCTTCTGTTTGGAAAAATATAAATAATTATTATTTTTTCAATGAGTAATACACTTTTCACTAGAGACAGTAGTGCATTAAAATTAAAATAAAATGAGATATCCAATATATTTTGCTTGTATTGTGATTTACAAGTTAAGAGAGGTTCATTCATATGAAAAGAAATAAGGTATAGGTATAACTCTCAGGGGATAGAAACATTATCTGTGATGATATCTGAACAATCCTAGTATTTTCTGAGATGGAGCCATAAAATTGTTAATTTCTCTTCTAAATTATGGTGTCCACAAAAACACTTTTACTTTTATGTTTTAATGTTTTGTGTTTATCTATGCCATTTTTTGTTCTGGAAAAATGACAAGATAAAAACAAAAGCCCCGTGTTCTTTAAGTGACCCATCACAGTTCTTTAAGAACATGTTTTCCTTCATTGTGAGAAGCTATTTAGAATATTTTTTTCCTTTCTTTTTATATGTCAAATCTTGGCATAAAGAATGTGGCAAATTTTCCTGATAATCATGGTGGAATAATAAACTCTGTGTTCAGATCTTCTTACAAAAATTGACACTTTCTGTCTAATTAACAATGATGGTCAGCTTCTCCATCCTATAGCAAAATGATCACCTGCACTGTCACTCATATTGTACAATCATAGAGAGCGACCTCACACCACTGTGGTTGACCAAGTTATTCTTTCATCCATTCAAGTGGAGTGCTGGTTGAAAACAAAAGTTGAAGTATTTGTGTAGACTAAATAATATATTAGTCAAAATTTTTATTAAACCTTTGTTTTCTGTGTTCAGAAATGGCCATTTATTTTTGGTAATCATATATTTGCATATGCATACAGTGACAAGATAAAGGTGAAAACGGGGAAATGATGTCTTTGTTTATGTTTTGCTAAACGTGTAATTTCTTTGTAACTTAAGAATTTATTAAATGTGTCAGATAATCATTATGAGAAACAAATTAAGTGTAAGAGGCATGTCCAGGGGAAAAATACAAAAGAGAAATATCATGTTTCAGGAAAATAAAATGGGGGAGTGGAAGGAGAGTGTCCTCCTTCACTTTCTTATCTGGGCTTACTAATGCTACAGGACGGTATTTAAGCACTAGTTTTCTTCCCTAATAAACACCTAACAGTGAGAACCAAGTGACATGCAGCAAGGTCAGTGTACAGAAGCTTCTACATATCAGAGAAGATGCTGACAATGATTCTAGCTCCTCTCTGCATGGGCAAAAGTAGAAATTAAGGAAGGAGTTCATATAAGAAGACTATTAGCAAAAGAAAGGAAGGATATTCTGAACATTCATTTTTAGGTATTAAAAAATAAATGAACTCAAGAAGGCTACATGTCTTTTATGAGTTGAAATAATCAGATAGCATTGCCTTACTTGACTTTCTTGAATATGTGGATTAAAATTTCTGATGTATTTTAATACTTCTTACATAATAGTATTATCCATTTTAATACTATGAATATATTTTATCCTGTTTTTTTTTCTCCAGTTGCACATATAATTGTCATAGAAGGTACCAATAAAAGCAATGAGTTTCCTTTATCAGACAGGCTCGGTCAAGACACTGGTCAGGAGTATGTGCTCTAACATCTTGGATCTAGGTTAGGTAGAATGGTTATTTCAAAGTTGGTGAAAACAAAAAGAATTAGAGGATGATTAAAGTAGGGGAGAGAGGGCATAATCAGACATTAAAAAGGTTACCCTAATGATCAATTCTGAGTCGGGTAGCAGAGCCAGGTACCAAAGACAAGGTAGAGTAGTTGATTGACAGAGTAATACTTGAATCAGGCAAAGAGAAGGAATCAGGCAAATTTAGGTGGTAGGTTTGGGACAATTGAGGATTTAAATCCTGAATTTGTCGTCTTTTTTCCTTTATTAAAAGATATTGATTCATCTATGTTCATAGCTATTTATAAAATATTAGATAGATACTCTGCAGTATGTGTTTTATGTACATCACCAGATTTAATCATTAAAAAGTGTGATGCAATTATTATTTAGTCCATTTTATAGCTGATGAAAACCAGGGTTAGGATGTTTCAAAGTCTCACATTTAATATGTGTTGAAGTTAACGTTCAAAACTAGTCTAATCTCATAGTTTATGCTTTTACTCATGATACCGTATTTTCTCAGTTCATGGAAAAAACTGCACCAAGAATTTTGAAGAGTTATTAAATACAAAGCAGATTCTATATCTGCTAAATCAGAATCTCTGGAAATGAAATTCAGGCATCTGCCTTTTAAAAGACTCCTCAAGTGGTTCTAAATAAGACGGCATTCTAGTACCATGAAACTATGCTATGGTGCTTCCAATAAAAAATAAACACACCAAAAGAAAGCACAACAAAACGTATTATATTTAATTCAGTTTAAACACTTGAAAATATCATAAGACAATGGAAGAAATGAGATGAAAGCCTATAGCCATATTTAGAGCAGGTGTATTTGATTCCATCCTTCCTCTCTGCTCTTTCAAGTATTACTCTGTCAATCAACTACTCTACCTTGTCTTTGGTACCTGGCTCTACTGCCCAACTCAGAATTGATCATTAGGGTAACCTTTTTAATGTCTGATTATGCACTCTCTCCCCTACTTTAACCATCCTCTAATTCTTTTTGTTTTCAGCCACTTTGAAATAACCATTCTACCTAACCTAGATCCAAGATGTTACAGCGCATACTCCTGACCAGTGTCTTGACCGAGCCTGTCTGATAAGGAAACTCATTGCTTTTATTGGTACCTTCTATGACAATTATATGTGCGACTGGAGAAAAAACAGGATAAAATATATTCATAGTATTAAAATGGATAATACTATTATGTAAGAAGTATTAAAATATATCAGAAATTTTAATCCACATATTCAAGAAAGTCAAGTAAGGCAATGCTATCTGATTAGTTCAGACTCATAAGAGACATGTAGCCTTCTTAAGTTCATTTATTTTTTAATACCTAAAAATATAATATTTAAAACATTCCTCCTTCTTTTGCTAACCTATCCATCCACCCCTAGTATTTCTTATAAACTGGATTTTATGTGTAAAATCTTAATGAAATTCATGTTCCATATATTTGCAAACATTGAACATTTAACACTACAGAAAAAAATTAAAAATCTTTCAAAAGTGGTTCTCAGCAGTTGGCATTATGATATATCTACTAACTATTATATTATAAATCCCAGTGCCACTGTCTACCTCCAACTAGCTCCTCATTCCTATTCCAAAAACTTACTGTTTGCTAATGCAAAACAATTATAATGGAATTTTATAACTCCGATAAGAGATTACAAATTTTAATTTCATAAAATATTCATCTCACTTTTTCTCTTGAGTTTCTTAGCATTTAAAGTGAAAATGAAAACAAAAAATGGTCTTAGAATTCCCTGGAAGGGATTGAATGGACATAAATATAATTCCCAGAAAAAAATAGTGTGAATAATTAAATGGATGTGGAAAATCCTTTATGTGGATATATAGAGTAACTCACTGCTTTTGTGTCTGTATAGAGTAGCTTGTTTCTATGTAATCATCGGGATATAAAAAATAATTTTTCAAATTGGCTTTCGTGGGGAATAAAGATAAATTGATTAGTGAGTACAAACATACAATTAGATAGAAGAAACAAGCCCCAGTATTCCACAGCAGAGTAGGACAGCTAGAGTTAGCTACAATGCATTGTTCATTTCAAAGTAGGTAGAAGAGAGGACTTGAAATGTTAGGAAAACGGAGAAATGATAAATGGTCAAGGTGATGGATACTTCAAATCCCCTGACTTGATCATTACACATTCTATGCATGAAACAAATACTCATGCGTACCCCCATCAATCAGTAAAATATTTTATATTAATAAAATTTGCTTTCACCCCTATAATTTTCCATAGGCTGGATCTGTAATTTGTGGGATCAATTTCATTAAAAATTTGGTCAAATTAGTGAGAAAAGTGACATTAAAAGGAAAACAAAATGAGTAGTTTGAAATCCTATATAAGAGCTGCTTTCAAATTGATATAAAATATGATAGGTGGACTTCAAGTGTCCTCCTGATAACTACCAACTCAGTAAATAAAGATATATCTCTTCCATTCTTACCAGCAATTTACATGTAATTCCAAAGCTATTCATTCCTCATATTGCACATATCTACTTACTGGTGAACTAACAAGTTAATGGTTGCCAAAACACTATACGCTTAAGCTGAATTTTCAATTAATGCCTAAGATTATTTTTGGCTTTTAGATAATGTACAACCCACTATAAAACAGAATTACATTAACTTATAACTACCATAAGTTTAATAAAATTAGCAAGCTATTTTAATATTTATGTTGCGTATTTTGTACAAATATATGAGCTTATGTTCACTAATAGTATAATTTTTAAATAATTCATGTATGTTTATCTGTAATTGTCATCCAGATTATTTTTCTACTGAGAAGGAATAAATGAGATATATAGGTGATCTGACTTGACAAAAATTAGGAAAAAAATGAGTTTAAGGTTTGAATTTCTCATTTTTCAACAAATTATTTTGAAGTATAGAAGCCTTATTTTAAAAATACAAACTGCTTATATTACTAACAATACAAATCATGTTTTGTGAGACTGTAATTAGAATATCTTGGAGGTTTGTTTTTAGACCTGGCTGTACCTGTATATGACATTCTAAGCCTTTGGGCAAATAGCTTTTAATTTTCTCTCTTCACAAATGAATTTCCTCATCTGCAACCTGAGGGGAATGAACTAAATGATCTTTGTTTATTGCAGATCGATGCTTCTAAGACACTACAAATTCACAGATGTGTCAGGTGGGGGAAAAAAATCAAGCTAACTGACTAGCTCAGTCTGATGAGAAACTAACATCAGTATTGTGGTGTTTTCACAGTTGTGACGTTGCTGCCACAAGCTGCTTTTCCTTTTAACAAAACTGTTTGATTCTTAAGTTACTATGAAGGCAGTAATGTTGTATCTAATTGTAGAAGGCACCCCAATTATAGATCCTGATAGCTGGTGAACAAATATATAGCTGAAATGTGAAAGAAAGTACAAATGGAAATATCAAACAAAAGTAACAAACAAAAATTATTTATTACTAGCAATTCAGCATGGCACTTTTCAATTCTCATCCAAATATTATGAATATTAACAGACATTTTGGCAACAATTTAATGCCATCTTCCTCAAACTGGAGCAACATCACTAGAAGGTACATTCAATTGCAATAGGGAGTATTATCTAGGAACATTGAATTCTCAATGATTCTTGAGTGGAAGTTTGGACATCTGTACATTCTGTGCTCCTAAAATTAAATCAGAAGTTGAAATTAGCTGAATTTCTCTCTTTCTCTCTTTCTTTTTGTTATTGATGGTGTTGCAGGGTCATTGTGTGTCAATACTGCTGGTAATGGCAAATGTTGGTACTTTTATGTTTTGGAGGTGGAGCTAATGTCCCATAGAGAAGATTATGCTTCTCAACAAATGTCAGAGGCTCATCTAGCTTGCTACATTACTAACCTATGAGTTATTAATTTTTCGTTACACAAAATTTACTACTCCTCAGAAACCAGTTTATTTCCATGCGGAACTAACGCTTGATTGAGCTTTGGTTTACAAAGATGTGACTAGCTATAGTCCTGTCTCTCAACACTGTGAATTCCTTGATAACACAAAAATAATGTAAATTCTGGAGAACACTTTATGTTTTACTTTTATAACATTCTTTAACCATTTATAGCGTACTTGTGTTTAGATTATAATTTCAGTAAGAAACATTGAAAGATGAAGGGAAAACAAAAAAGGTAGTATAAATTTGTAGCCTATATATATATTTATATATAGTTATATAGTTTTATATATAGTTACAGTTTTATATATATGTAGTATAGTATATATAGTATAGTATTAGTGTGTTTATACATATTATATATATAGCCATATATGTGGTAAAAATTTAAAACAACCTGAAACCATCAGAATTTTGACAGGCATGGAATTGTCCCTGAGGCTTCAGACAGTGAAACTGACAATGACGATGATTATATCCACCAGAGGCAAATCTGTAGTAAGCCTCAGCAGTCACCCCAAAAACATAGAATATACTTGTTTACTTATTTTAGATATGGATTTCATATTTGAGAAGATTCACATGAGTCTAAACTTTGCCAAATCTTGTGAATTCCCTGTAGTGATATTTTAAAATCACACATAGACATTTTGGATATAAAAAATATTAGAACTGTTTGCAACTAAAATGAGAATTCTTGGTTAGGGACAAGAAAAAGAATTTAAAATGAATATACAGATTCTTCTCCACTTACAATGAGGTTATGTCCTGATAAACCCATCATAATTTGAAGATACTGTAAGTTGAATGTGTGTTTTCAACTTACAATTTTCAACGTACAATGTAAATTGAAACCCCATCTTAAGTTGAAACCCCATCTTAAGTTGTAACTCCATCTTAAGTTGAGGAGTTTACTGAATGCATATCACTTTCCCATCACCTTAAAGTAAAAACGTACTAAGTCAAATATTCCTAATTCAAGGACCATCTTTATAAACATAGATGCCTTCTTGTAGGTCACTTTCTAAATTATATTTTAAGACAAAATTTAGGTCATAGGAGAAAATTTGGTGAATCTTGCTTTGTTTTGACTCAAAATGAGAGATAGGTAGTTTTCATAAAGTGTGGTCATCATACATCACCAGAATTCTTATATTTTAACATGCATGAAAGCCATTTGGGAAAATTGATGCACAGATTGAATGTAACCTTTTTATCTTATATATTGGGTTAAATGGAGACATTCATTTTTATTGTTCAGAATGAAGAGATCTATAAAGATATAAAGATATACTTATGTGTTAGTGTCTCACAATTAATAACTAGTGAAGAACTTTTCAAATAAATATGTGTATTTTTATATATGTAAAAAGTATTACATCACTTTTTAGAAAAATACATATAGACCTATACTATGATGTTAAATAGTAGTGAAGTGGTGATCCAAATCAGTGGAATTACACAGTCACTCCATTATTTATATATACATTATCTAAAAAATTCTGGTCAGGCATGGTGGCTCATGCCTGTAATCCCAGCACTTTGGGAGGCCGAGGGGGGGCACGGATCCCGAGATCAGGAGTTCAAGACCAGCCTGACCAACATGGTGAAATCTTGTCTCTACTAAAACTACAGTCTCTACTAAAAATTAGCTGGGCATGGTGGCACGCGCCTGTAATCACATCTACTCAGGAGGCTGAGGCAGGAGAATCACTTGAACCCGGTAGGCGGAGGTTGCAGTGAGCTGAGATCGTGCCACTGCACTCCAGCCTGGGTGACAGAGTAAGATTCTATTCTGTCTCAAATAATAATAATTATACGTTAAGTCTAAAATTTCAGTGTGCTTCATTTTTAAAAAGAACATATATGGGGCCAGGCACAGTGGCTCATGCCTGTAATCTCAGCACTTTGGGAGGCTGAGGCAGGCAGATCACGAGGTCAGGAGATCGAGACCATCCTGGCTAAGATGATGAAACTCTGTCTCTACTAAAAATACAAAAAATTAACCAGGCATGGTGGTGGGTGCCTGCAGCCCCAGCTACTCAGGAGGCTGAGGCAGGAGAATGGTGTGAACCCGAGAGGCGGAGCTTGCAGTGAGCGGAGATCCTGCCACTGCACTCCAGCCTGGGCGACAGAGCGAGACTCCGTCTCAAAAAAAAAAAAAAAAAAAGAACATATATGGTATCATGAAAGCCTTATGAGGGAGTGCCCTGACAGTAGTTATAGATAACATTTATTGAGCACCTACTATGTGCCAAACGCTTTTCTAAGCACTTTACATGTATCTCACAGAAGCGTTACAAGAACTCATGGGAACGGTATTACTTTCATTATTTCCATTTTTACAAACAAGAAAATTGTAATACCAAATGGTTATACAGCTTGCTCAAGCTCTCACAGTCAGAAGCAGAGACAAGATCACAACTCAAAGCCTACACTCTGAAACACTTTTCTGTTATCATTGTGATAGACAAGAGAAGATGTCTTATTCGATACCCAGGACTCATTCAGAGAAAAATTCCGGGTCATAGACATAAATTTAAAAGTCATCTATATGGCCGGGCGCTGTGGCTCACGCCTGTAATCCCAGCACTTTGGGAGGCCGAGGCGGGCAGATCATGAGGTCAGGAGACCCAGACCATCCCGGCTAACACAGTGAAACCCCGTCTCTACTAAAAATACAAAAAGAAAATTAGCCGGGCGTGGTGACGGGCACCTGTAGTCCCAGCTACTCGGGAGGCTGAGGCAGGAGAATGGCGTGAAGCCAGGAGGTGGAGCTTGCAGTGAGCCCAGCGACAGAGCGAGACTCCGTCTCAAAAAAAAAAAGACATGTTCTAGATGACAGGGAGAAATGTAATATATCAGTGTGAAAATCTATAATAAAGAGAATAAGAGAGTCTGGAAGATTATCATTACAAAATAATTGAAGGATGAACATTAATTATTGTTACTAATCACTATCTCAATGTACCTTAATGCAAAATATTTTATTAAGAGATCAATATGAGCTGGGCTTGTAATAGGTCCTAGAAACAGGAATATAAGACATAATCATTGTCAAAAATAGACTTCTCCTATGTAACAGGAGAAAAATATATTTAAATTAATAAACATATTACAAATTTAAAATACATTTCAGTTTTAAATACAGTATAATCACTCCAATGATAAAAACAGTTACAATCCTAGGTAAATGAATTTGGATGTTGCAAACTTTTTCTGCAGAAATGACTCAATAAAAGTTTGAGTCATTAAACTTAAAGAGTTGGTTTAGTTTAAGGGCTGTGGCATTTGACCAAGAGGACACAGAAAAGCACGTTTTGCTTAACTGAATTGACAGATACATGAAATACCCCAGTATTTCTAAGTAATGCAAATTATTTTCCTTGTGATCTAGTAGACTCAGGAGTAGAAGCTACCATCTTGAGAATTGAATTTGAAAACTAGAAAGGTGGACTAAGTATCTCTGCCACACTTAGGCAGCTGAATCCTATATATGATGGAAAACTGTTGACTAGTTTTAAGTAAAGAATGACATAATTAGATTTGCATTTTGGAAAGATTATTCTATTGGCTTTTAAAAGAGCACAAGGTAGGAGCTTGTTCCAATAACCCAGTTAATTTATCTTATATGCTACCTTATTTAGCCTCAGAGAGTTGTAATGGGCTTGTTTACAGCCATCACCATGGCAATAGGCTAGTATCATAAAAACATGAATCTAGGGATTCTCACATGTACTTACACTTTACTCCAATGGCTCATAGAAAAAGATACATTCCATAACTCTTTTGCATTTTACATGCATCTTGTAGCCTACTTAAAATATAAATCACATGACGTCAGCTTGGTCCGTGTTAATTATAAAAGATGCTTTAAAATATTATGTAATATTGGGGTTTGATATGATGAATGCAACATACATCATAATCATTTCTTCTATTTCACGGTCTTGCATTGGGAGTTAAAGGGATCAATATATTACACCATCCTGCCCCTGGCAGTCTTTTCCACCCCATCTGCCAATCCAAATGTTCAATTGTAGAAACAACCAAAAATGGCACTCTTGGTAGCCAGACTATAGCAGTGGTTTTTCAATAAAACAAGAACTATTACTATATAATGTAGAAGACATCTGGTATTCAGTCTGGAAAAGCAGTGCTCCAAAAAAACGAGGATAAGTGAGAACAAAAAATGGGGGAGAAAGTTGAATAAACACAATAAATGTATTGATTTTAGAATATTGCATTTCAGTGTTTTTACAAGCAATAATCACTGCCAATAAATTGAGCTCTCAACCAAGAAAACAGCAGGTCAAGACTTCAGAGAGGAATGGACCACACAAACAAACCATTTTCAGGTCCTTGGATCTCTGAACTGTAAAGCTGTACCAAATGCTGAGGTACTCTTAAGCGGACCAAAGAGATGGGCAGTGGTAAAGGCAAAGAGGAAAAGTGGCTCTGGCGTTGGTCTTGGTCATAGCTACTCTCTGTCTCTTCCCTTCAAATGAACTGTTCTACATATTCCCAGAAGATGCTAGTCCAACTCTGCCTGAGAACCTCAGAATTCAGGGTTTGAATGGGAGGTGGGAGCAGTCAGCTGACGGCTCATTTCAAAGCAGGAGTAAGATAAGAGCCATGTAGCAAAAAACAGTCAAATTACCAACTTTCAACATCCTGTAGGTTATGAAAGACAATGAAAGAAATCATTGACTAGACGACGTGCATTGTAGCTATAAATCTGCTCTGCTGCTTTCTAAGTTCGTATGTATGAGAGAAACACTTGTACATCATTATAGTTTTTGTAGCATGAAAATGTATTTGCAAAACTTAATTATGTCAGTTGATTGTAGATCAATAATTTATCCATGTATAGTTTAGAAATTAAGGAGATGCAAGAACATAACAATTGTAATTAAATGACGGAACTTTTTTTTTTATTATTATACTTTAAGTTTTAGGGTACATGTGCACAATATGCAGGTTAGTTACATATGTATCCATGTGCCATGTTGGTGCGCTGCACCCATTAACTCGTCATTTAGCATTAGGTATATCTCCTAATGCTATCCCTCCCCACTACCCCCACCCCACAACAGTCCCCGGAGTGTGATGTTCCCCTTCCTGTGTCCATGTGTTCTCAATGTTCAATTCCGACCTATGAATGAGAACATGCGGTGTTTGGTTTTTTGTCCTTGCGATAGTTTGCTGAGAATGATGATTTCCAGTTTCATCCATGTCCCTACAAAGGACGTGAACTCATCATTTTTTAAGGCTGCATAGTAGTCCATGGTGTATATGTGCCACATTTTCTTAATCCAGTCTACTGTTGTTGGACATTTGGGTTTGTTCCAAGTCTTTGCTATTGTGAATAGTGCCACAATAAACATACGTGTGCATGTGTCTTTATAGCAGCATGATTTATAGTCCTTTGGGTATATACCCAGTAATGGAATGGCTGGGTCAAATGGTATTTCTAGTTCTAGATCCCTGAGGAATCGCCACACTGACTTCCACAATGGTTGAACTAGTTTACAATCCCACCAACAGTGTAAAAGTGTTCCTATTTCTCCACATCCTCTCCAGCATCTGTTGTTTCCTGACTTTTTAATGATGGCCATTCTAACTGGTGTGAGATGGTATCTCATTGTGGTTTTGATTTGCATTTCTCTGATGGCCAGTGATGACGAGCATTTTTTCATGTGTCTTTTGGCTGCATAAATGTCTTCTTTTGAGAAGTGTCTGTTCATATCCTTTGCCCACTTGTTGATGGGGTTGTTTGTTTTTTTCTTGTAAATTTCTTTGAGTTCATTGTAGATTCTGGATATTAGCCCTTTGTCAGATGAGTAGCTTCAAGATGGATTAAAGACTTACATGTTAGACCTAAAACCTTAAAAACCCTAGAAGAAAACCTAGGCATTACCATTTAGGACATAGGCATGGGCAAGGACTTCGTGTCTAAAACACCAAAAGCAATGGCAACAGAAGCCAAAATTGACAAATGGGATCTAATTAAACTAAAGAGCTTCTGCACAGCAAAAGAAACTACCATCAGAGTGAACAGGCAACCTACAAAATGGGAGAAAATTTTCGCAACCTACTCATCTGACAAATGACGGAACTTTTATGTTTAATATAATGTTGAAGGCTAATTTAAAAAAATTGATATATTTGTTAATTATCACAGTGATTTCTTATCCTGCAAAGACAGTTTTCTGATATAAAATAAAGGGCCCACAAGTAAGCACAGAAGGCCACTAAAAGGCATAATTTCAAATATCTTTCAATGCCTGTCTGAACTTTGAATTTTCCTCATATTAGTTTCAAAATCCATGGTATATTAGAAACATCAATTAATTCATTTATATGCTTCTTCATTCATTTAGTCACTCGACAAATTCTTGAGTGCTCACCATGTGCTGTGCCTGATGCAAAAATAAATAATACTGTTTCTTTGATGAAAGGGATCTTGACAACTTCAACAAAGAAAGCTGACAGCAAAAAAGCAGACACAGAGGTCGTTTGGGAGTGATATCAGCAAGATGGCAAAATAGGAGGTTCCTCTCTCATATCTTCCCACAGCAGCAATAATTTGGCAGCTATTCATGAAGAAAAATGACTTTGAGGTAGCTTTGGGATCTGGGTAGGAGGTTGTCTAAAAAAAATCTGGAGTAGCCAACGGAAGAGGAACATTTTGAGAAGGTAGGCCAATGCCCGGTGTGGGACTATGGTCAGTGAGCCCATAGTCTCAACTACAGACCTGAAACTGACCCCAGCCCTCTAAGACTAAAATTATGTTTCAGCTACATGTATGAGTCAAATTCAAAATGCTTATTTAATTTGCAGTTGGGCTTCTCCTTTGACATGTGGTGTCTAGGTCTCTCCCTCTCCCCTTGTCTCTTTCTCTCTTTATCTCCCTCTCTTTCACGTTTTTAATTTTCAAATAAATATAGATAATAAAACATTGGCAAAAATAAAAAGCAAACCTTTATCTAGATTCACTAACGTAAATACCTTATATAACTATAATGCAGTTATGAAAACTAGAAAATTGGTTTTGGTTTAATACCATTCATTACAAAAATACAGACCTTATTCAAAATTTACTGTTTTTTCCCTCTATTAGCATTTTTTCTGCTCCAGGATCATAAATTGCATTTAATTTTTATGTCTCAGTTTACTTCAATCTTTGACAATTTCTTAACTTTTCTTGTCTTTCACAACCTTGATGCTTTTGAAGAGTAGTGGTCAATTATTTTGTAGAATGTTCCTGAATTTGTATTTGTCTGATGTTTTTTCATGATCAGACTGATGTCAAATTTAGACAAAAATATCAAAGACATGTTGCATATATCCATACATCACTTGAGTGAGCACATGATGACATTTCTACCAATAATATTAAACTTTATCATTTGGTTAATGTTTTGTTTTCCGGGTTCCTCCATTGTTAAGCTTGTATTGTGTTCTTTATTATTAATAAATGTCCAGGAAAAATACTTTGAGACTATGCAAACATCTTGCTTCTCTTCACATTTTCATCTAGCTTTTTCTGGTTTATACATTTCTTCATTAGTTTGACAATAGTCTTCTCCATCTGTTGGCTTAGATTGGCATATCACACAGTGGTTAGGATCTTGGTCCCTATAGCTGGACTGTTGGACATATATTATCTTAGCTCCAACAATAACACTATGCCTCAGGTGATATTATGATCAATACTTTACAAATAACAAGCTGATCGTGGAATAACTTGCCCAACTCATTCAGTAGGTAGTGGGGTCATATTTCAAACCTAGGTTGTCTGACTCCAGGGATCATTTGATAAACTACTATTGGTGAACCAACTCCCAAATGAAAGTATTATTATGAACTCTACTCAGTGCCAGGAGGAAATAGAACAGGAAAATATGAGAACACATACCAGTGTGATGTGATCCACTGGGAACAGGAAGAAATTTTTTCCTTACGTTAGATAGCATCCTAGTAAATACCAATGACTCAAAATCTCTACTCTCTGCTTTACAATGAGCATAACATTGGACAATTTACTTACTTTCTCTGCCTTAGTGTCCTCATCATTAAAATGGAAGCAGTAATTATTTCTATAACATACAGTTTTATAAATATTAAGTAAGGTAATACAGGAAAAGAACTGAAAATATTTAGCATATAGTAAGCATTAAATAAATAGTTTAAAAATGGAAATGTTGAAGGATCCAAAGGATGAAAAAAAATTTAAAAAATGGAATGTCAAAATTCCAGTAAAGGGCCTAGGACTCATGAATGGTAGTAATTATGTTATATTTTAAAGAGTGAAAGAAACCTGGGGTGGTAGGGGTCCTGGAACAGAGCAGCGAGTACAGTGTTGGGAGATGAAGATATAGATAGAGTTAGGAAAGACTTTTCGCAATGCTAAGGATTTGAGACCTTATTCTCATTTCCATCCTAATGATGGCCTTTTAACGATTTTATTTTTATTTTTGTATTTTATTTCTTTTTGACAGAGTCTCACTCTGTCACCCAGGCTGGAATGCAGTGGCACCATCTCAGCTCACTGCGCAACTTCTGCCTCCCAGATTCAAGCGATTCTCCTGCCTCACCCTCCCAAGTAGCTGGGATTACAGGCATGCACCACCACACCCGGCTAATTTTTGTATTTTTAGTAGAGATGGGGTTTCACTATGTTGGTCAGGCTGGTCTCGAACTCCTGACCTTGGCCTCCCGACCTCGGCCTCCCAAAGTGCTGGGATTATAGGCTTGAGCCACCATGCCCAGCCTTTTAACAATTTTAAAACCAAGCAGTTATGTGATCTGATATCTAGCTTAAAAATGTTCTGGCTATGGTCTAAAATCGACAATGAGGTCTTATCTTAGTATAATTCTGTTTCTGAATATAGAATTTTTAAAATTTTAATCTGATTTTTCCAATTTTACCTATGCAATAAATCCATGGGATAGGTTATTTTATTATATGTATTCTATATCAAGAAAACGAGGCGCAAAAAGATTAAGTATAACAATTCTAAACAATCTCTACATGTACAAACAAGTTGTAAAACCCAATTAAATACATGTTTACCTAACTTCCTGGACCTAAACTATAAGGTACTTTTCTATAGCTCATATAATCTAATTTGTGGACATGAACCTAATTTATGTAAATTATTATAACCTAGTCTAACTATTTCAATCGTATTTATTATACTAATATTTAGGCAACTGTAATGATGATCACCATTAAAATATTGTGCCAATATTCACTATTACATAGTCACCTTAATTTTTTTGTTTTCAATCCTAATGATTTGGAGAATGACTTTTCTTTAACTCCGTATTCATCATATTCTTAGCTTTCTAGTATGAATTTTTTTCAGATCTCTTTTTCTAGAACCACGTTCTAGAGTATAATCAATCATGATTACTGATCTTTAGCCCCTGCAGTTCATAATTTTGTTCCTAAAAAAGCTTTTATTTTACTTGGAACAGTCAGATTTTTAGAGTGTTTCTTGGCTTATTGGACAGGGCTGTAAAGTGGCTTGAACAAGAGGGCAACATGGAGAGACAGCGGGTTTGGCATTAGAAGTGGCAGCATCAGGAGTCTCAGCAGGGGTGACAATATTTCGAGACACTTCACAAGCATCACATCATGAATCCAACCTGTTCAGGTCTCTCTTGCCTAGGGAGGCTGCTTCTTGATTAATATAAAGTCAAGTGTTTTGTCCTTGTAAGGTTTTACTTAGCAAGCCTGAGGTTAAAGATAAGTTTTCTTTTTATCTGTTAACATGTTATCTTCCATTTATAGATGGAGGGTTTTTTTCCCACAAGTGAAGTTTAGTATGCCAAATCTCTTGATTTAAAAGTTGTTGAAAAGGGAGTATTCCCCACAAGTGAAGTTTAGTGTGCTAAATCTCTTTTGATGTAAAAGTTGTTGATGAAAAGGGAGGAGATAAACAAGAAAAACGTAATGAAATTTTAAATTAAAGTAGAAATTTACAGTGAGTGTACATGCCTGGGGGTAAAATTGATTTCCTCTTTTATAGTGGGTTTTTAGCATGGAGTAAATTTTATTTTTTCACTGAAGCTATGTAAAACATGTGCCAATTCTGGGCCCTTAAAAGGTGCCAGTATAAACAAAACAGAAAAGCTGTTGTTTAATATGCATGAGCAGAAGTTTTGAAGTTGGATATGTTGGATCTGTGGCTAGTGTCAGTTCTGCCTGTGTGACCTTAGCCAATTCATTCGAACTCTTAGAGCGTCAATTGCCTTGGCCATAATTAACTACGTTCTTGACGCAAGTAGTATACAAACACAGTTTATCTTTGATGATAGGAGTTTATTACTAGGGTCTGTGGGGAAAAAATCACTGTACAGGAATCTGTGTTAGCAATTTTATAATAACTCACGATGCTGAGTTTCAAAACTACTATGATGTGGCTAAGAGATAAATAGAAAAATAATTAAACATCAATGACATATCATTGTACTTTGTTCAATGTAGTTTGTTCAAAAAAGAACATGGAGCAATTTTTTTCAGAAGAAGACT
This sequence comes from Nomascus leucogenys, assembly GCF_006542625.1. NCBI lineage: Eukaryota > Metazoa > Chordata > Mammalia > Primates > Hylobatidae > Nomascus > Nomascus leucogenys. The sequence continues at coordinate 99,112,306 of NC_044395.1, forward strand.
GTGTATGTTTTCTTCTTCAAACACGGAGATTAAAATACTAAGCTCAAAACTTTGCCAGGAAGATTAAAATGTATATGCACTGGATGCACACTTATTAATTATAAAATATCAGGTAAAATATGAGTGATAGTTATATCATTATCAAGAATTGATTTGAAATAATTGTGTATTTTCTAATGCTTTATAAGCTGTGATCAAAGATAATCTCATTTAACTGATTAAAATGTTTCAGTTAGAGTCAGTTTTTAAGTAAAAATAAGATTTTAAGGAAATTAATGACATGATGCTATTCGCCCAATACAGTCAATTCTCATTTTTCATAAATTCTGTATTTGCAGATTTACCTATTTACCAAAATTTGTTTGTAACTCCAAAACTAAAATATGTTGTGCTTTCACAGTCATTTGCAGACAGAGTGAGAAATTATATGTGGTCGTGCACACACCTTCCTAGTCAAGATCAAATAAGAGATACTCAGGTACTCTGGCTTCTGGTTTCTGCTCTCATACTGTGTCCTTTTTTGCTGTTGTCAAGTTATTCACATTTTTGTGCTTTTTGTTGGTAATTCTACTTTTTAAAGTGGCCTGCTTGCATAGTGCTGAAGTGCTGCTTAGGGTTCCTTAGCTCAGAAAGGCTGGGACATAACTTACAGAGAAAACACATATGTTAGATAATATTCATTCTGGCATGAGTTACAGTATTCCTGGCTGTGGGTTCAAAGATAATGAATCAACAATATATATTAATATTAAATAAAGGTATTTAAAAAGAAATATGTCTAAAACAAGGTTATGTATTGATCAGATGATGAAAATGTTGTGACCAGAGGCTTGTAGGGACCCAATTCTGTATTTCCCCTAGCAGCCATAGCTCAGTATTTGCTAATTCATGGTTTGCAGTTGCTTTATAGAACATAACTACCAGGAATAAGAAGAATTGACTGCACTTATTTCTCCTCCTCTACTTTGTGTTCCTGCCTGGCATGAAATGAGAGAGGGAGCAAATACATAAAACGCAGAAGAAATTTACCTTCATGAACTAAGATTCAGGCTTAATTCATGCAACACAAACACTCCAGCAGCAATCAGAGCAATGAAAGAAAAACTTTTGGGAGGAATGTTGCAGAACAAGGTGTAAGAAATGTTGAGACTGGGGAGTTATCCTCCTCCTCACTGACTGTGTTACAACTGAATGTTGTGTGTAACTCGAGAGTCATGTTTCAAGTAAGTATTTGCTTGATTGTCTCACCTCAAAGACCACATGTTTCTTAAGGGCAAAGACTATATTTTATGACATTTGAGTTTTTGCAAGGCCACATCAAGATATAAGTAAAATCATCATCAAAATCTAGTCATTATTCATATTTCAATGACTCTTCTTCTGCCGCCTAAAATATTCCCACAATTATTCCTGGGAATCCTGGAGGATATTACACATGAGCTCATGGATACTTCTGGCTCATTAGTTTTACCACCAGACCTAATTTTTTCATTGTTGCTTCTTTGGCGTTGATTCTTTCTCCATGTGTACCACCATGTCTACTGACGCTGTATCATTTTCACACATCACTGCTGATTCTGCTGGTTACTGACACTATGTCGCTTTGCTTGGGCAGCATCATCTCCACTCCTAGCACTGTTGACAAATTGGCTGAATGACTGACTCTGCTACTCCCTCTGTTCAACACCATTGCTCTGTTTTTCAGGTACTGCTCTCTCTAGCCAGACACCCTACCCATAAGAAACTTCTGTGTGTCAAGTTTGTGTGATTGTGATGACGTGGAATAGAATCCCCTTCTCATGTATTTTATACCTTACTTTAATAGAAAATCACCTCTTAAACCACAGTCTTATAAAGATTTCAGAAAAAAAAAAATCCCTGCTTTTACTCATTCGCTTATACTAGAAATCTATGGGGAATTTATAGTGAGCAACTAATTGTCAAACATCATGCTATACAAGGAATCTTTTTCAACTCTGTATTATGACACCTTGTTCTGGGTCCAAAATTAATTGTATGGTATTATGGCTAAGAGTGTAGATTCTGGCCAGGCCCCGTGGCTCACGCCGGTAATCCCAGCACTTTGGGAGGCCTAGTCGGGAGGATCACGAGTTCAGGAGATCGAGACCATCCTGGCTAACATGGTGAAACCTGGTCTCTACTAAAGATACAAAAAATTAGCCAGGCGTGGTGGCGGGCACCTGTAGTCCCAGCTACTCGGGAGGCTGAGGCAGGATAACGGCATGAACCCGAGAGGCAGATCTTGCAGTGAGCCGAGATCACGCCACTGTACTCCAGCCTGGGCGACAGAGCGAGACTTCATCTCAAAAAAAAGTGTAGGTTCTAAGCCTTATTGACTGTGTTTGGACATGGACTTTATTACACAGTTGTTGAGTGAGCTTTGGCAAATTATTTAACCTCCTTGTGCCTCATATCCCATTGGTATAAAATCAATATTACAATATTACCAAACATATCACATTGTTTACATGAAATATATACAGTTATTTGTATATCAATTGTATTTCAATAAAGCTGGTAAAAAATTCAGCCACATAAAATGTGTACTCCAATAAAAAGTGGTGCCACCTGCAGAGATCCGTGGGATTAAATTTGCTTGCCTGTGTACATGGGCAGCATTTAAATCAGAATGGCATTATTAAATACTCAATGAGTTTTAGTTATTAGTTTTCCTTTAGGATGTGTTCTCACTTCATGCAAATTGATGTGAATTAGATTTACCTCATCAGTTCCCAAGACATGCCTAGATATGTCTAAACAGTAGGTTTGGACACATAAATCACTGATTCTTCCAGCACCTAGCAGCTAGCATATATTAAATGCTCAGAATATGTATGCCAAATAAATGATAGGTACAGCTATGCAGAAGGCATAAATAGGTGTAGAAAGATTATACGTCACTAACACACTAATATGTCATTAACACTAGTGATCTTAGTAGCAGAGCCAAGGGAATTCTATTCTGCCTAGTGACAAGCAAAGTGCCTGCATATTGATGGTGCTCAATAAATATGTCTTAAATTTAAAATGATATCTAACACTTATTGAATAATTACCCATTCTGTGAACTGTTGAACATCTGTATCTCATTTAACTGTCCTATATAGTTTGTTCTTTTTGCTATTTCCATCTCGTTGATGAAGAAATTAAGGTAAAGAGAAAGTGTGTGTAATCTCTCTTGACAACAAGATGTCTCTTAAGATGACACGGCTAAAATAGGTAGGTGTGGGGAATCACAAGTTGACAATCTGCATGTAACAATAGCATCGTCTTATACATTGTTAACAGAAAAAATGCGAATGAATGAATAAATAAATGAAAGTTTAATAAGGGTGTGAATGTTAAGACTTGAGCCCTTACGTCAACTTGTCTGGATTTGAATAACAACTCCCTTGTTAGTTAAATCATTATGAAAAACCGTGTAATTTTACTGTTCTTGTTTCCATACCTTTCAAAAAAGGATAAACATATGTCATGTATGTTATAGGTTGCTATGGGTTTTAAAAGAAAAAAAAGGCAAAACACTTATCCAGTGCCTGGTACATAGCACATGTTTTAAAAACAGCCGCAATTCTCATTTTACTTGTTCTTGATCTTACTATGCTCATATTTCTTATTTTCATATGTTGTTTACTTACAGTCAAGGTGAAAAGATTAAATTACATTTATGATACATGTTTATTTTAAAGGTTACCCTTTCAAACTAGTTATAAAATAGTTTGATAGTTAAGAATGTAGGTGTCAGTTCTTTGGAATGCAAGTCAATTGATTGTATAATTATTTAGAGAAATAGGGATTCTATTCAACTATTGTGGACACAAGTGTAACAACAGAATAAATACATACCTATGCTGTTCAAACAGAGTTTGCTTTTGTAGGAGCTAGAAAAGATGAATCAGATTATTCTAAGAAATCTTTGTGTGAGAATAACAGCAAAGCCCTACAATGCTATTTGCTATGGTCATGTCTGTTCTTACAAAGGGACTTTAAATGACATAGTTTACAAAAATGGCTTAGGACAGAAATAATACACTTTCTCCTGAGAATTATACAGAACAAGAGAATATTTATTTCTCTGTTGTAACCACTTTGATCATTTCCCTTTACAATACAGACATCAGCAAAGATGTCAACCTGAAGCAAATAGTTCGAGATACTTTCTGATTTGGAGTAGAAAGGCAACTGTTCCAAGATGTTCTGAATGTGGTCTGCACAAATGAACAGTTTCTTATGGCAGAAAGATTATTATAATAATTCCTGGTCTATAATTGTGAAATTGTGCCATAATTAATATGTTTTAGAAATATGAGTTCACATATACTTTGCTGATAGGCTTTTATATAAATGGATGCTCTAATTTAAATCTATACTTTAAATTGTGACTGAATTCTTAAAAACTGCAAGTCAACTTAAGCCTGAAATTAAAGGCTCTCATTATACCTAATCATTGATCTCTCCAACATCACAGTCTTTTAAAATTTATATATAAATATACATGTTTCTTTAGACTACATTCATATTATTAATTGTCAGTTGTTTTCAAATATTTTATTCCCACTACTCTAAGAGCACCTCAGGAAAGGGAACTTGCTTTATTCTTCTAAGATCTATTCCGTTGTTTGGCACATTTGAGATGTGTAATATTAATTGAAAGAAAATCAATAATGTCACAGGTAATTTATGCTTAGTAAATTTATGAGAGTTGAGAAAAATTGAAATACTTATTAAAAATACTAAACATTGTTCATTATATTAGTTCATATATATTTTTATTTAAACATCTTAATTGTACAAGAAGTAGGAATATTCAGGAAGCTTACTGCATCCTATACTTTGGTGAAGGCACAGCTGGTTCTTCATGTCACTAATATGATAGTTTTTATGATAAATGTGACAAAACATCTGTGTCTCTTAAGGCATGGATAGCTTCTCATAAATAACAGGCACTTCTAGGTGAATCAATACACCAGGAGGTCTATGCAGCTAATTTAAAGTAGTGATGAGTAATATGAAGAATGAGTAAAACAAAGTAAGGGAATAGAGAGTGAGTAGAATTGTAGTGGGCTTTCTCTTTTTAATAAGGTGGTCAGGGAAAGCCTCTATGAGGAAGAAATATTTAAGTAGAACCCTAAATGAAGACATGAACAGCAGGATGACATATGAAAAGAGAGAACATTCTGTTGAAAGAAACGGAAGTTCAACTCTCTGAGGCAGGAAATGACTCTAATTTCTTAACAAATTTAGGAAATTTCAAGAAGGACAGTGTGATCCAGACAGAGTTAGCATAGCTAAAGCAGGAAGAAGTTTAGGTTAAAAGTTAAATAGTATGAGGCCTTGTAGCCTGCATTAGGAAGTTAGACATTGTTTTAAATGTGATAGAAAACCACCAAAATGTTTTGAGTATGGTAGCGAACTGATGTTATTTAAGATTTTAAAAGACTACTTTAATGGCAGCATGGAGACTGAACTAGATTAGAATTAAACTATTAAGATGGGCATTGATGTAGATGATGGAAGAGATGACAGCAGCTCAGACAAGGATGGCAGTGGCAACGATGAAGGAAAAATGTTTGATTCAGGACATACTTTGAAAGTTGATTCATCTATATATCCAAAAAATAGAATCAGCAGGCCAAAGAGATATCTGCATTCCCATGTCTATTGCAGCATAATTCACAATACACAAGAAATATAATCAACCTAAGTGTGCATCAGTGAATGAATGGATAAAGAAAATGTGGCATGAACACACAATGGATTACTATTCAGTCCTAAACAAGAAAGAAATCCTATTATTTGCAACAATATAGATGAACCTGGAAGATATTATGTTAAGTGAAGTAAGCCAGCCACAGAAAGACAAACACAGTGTCTTTGGGGATTGATTCCAGGACCATTATCTCACCCTGCGGTGTACAACCAAATCCATGCATATTCAAATTCAGTGTTGACCCTGAGGAACCCGTGTATACCAAAAGTCAGCCCTACTTATGTTCATGTTTTGCATCCCTCGATTACTGTATCTGAGTTTGGTTGAAACAAGTCTGCATATAAATGGACCTGCACAGTTCACACCCATATTATTCAAGGGTCAACTGTATAGCATGCTATCATTTACATGTGGAATCTAAAAGTCAAACTCATAGAAGCAGAAAGTAGAATGGTGGTTACCAGGGATTGGGGGAGGAAGAAATGGGGAGATATTTGTCAAGAGATACAAAATTTTAGTAAGACAAAAGGAGTAAGTTCAAGAGACCTTTTTTACAACATGGTAATTATAGTTAATAACAATGTATTTTATACTCGGAAATTGCTGAGAGTAAATTTTAAGTGTCTTCGTTACAAAAAAGATTATATTAATATGTGAGGTAATGTATATGTTAATTAGCTTGATTTAGCCATTCCATGCTATATACATATTTCAAAACATCATGATATACACCAGAAATATGTACAATTATTATTTGTCAGTTAAAAATACATTTTTAAAAAGTTAATTTGTCAAAATATATTAATGGGGCTTAGGATAAAAGTGCAAAAAAAGAATGAAGGGTGACTTCCAGGTTTGAGCAATTGGATAAATGGTGAATGGTAAGATAGAATAAACTGGAGCAGAAATTTGTTTACAGAGAAAATTAATGTTTTGGCTATGTTAAGACTCTATAGAGGAGATGTTGGCAGGTATTTAGTTGTAAGCTTCTTGAGTTCAGTGATTATTATATACATCAGTCTACGTGTGTGTGTGTGTGTGTATGTGTGTGTGTGTGAAGTTCTCACTTTGTCACTCAGGCTGGAGTGCTGTGGCGTGATCATGGATCACTGCATCCTCAACTTCCTGGGATCAAGTGATCTTCAGCTTCCCAAGTAGCAGGGACTACAGATGTGTGCAACTTTGCCCAGATGATTTTTGTGTATTTGTAGAGACGGGATTTCACCATGTTGCCCAGGCTGGTCTGGAACTTCTGAGCTGAAGCAATTGGCCTGCCTCAGCCTCCCAAAGTGCTGGGATTACAGGTGTGAACTGCCACACCCAGCCCAGGCTATAAATTTAGAGATCAATTATTTATAGCTAAACCTGTATGGAATCATAAATAAGAAAAAGAAAGAGAAAGAAGGAAGGAAGGAAGGGAAGGAAGGAAGGAAAAAAGAAAGAAGAAAGAGAAAGAAAGAAAAGAAAGAAAGAAAGAAAGAAAGAAAGAAAGAAAGAAGAAAGGAGGGAGGGAGGGAGAGAAGGAAGGGAGGGAGGGAAGGAAGGAAAAGAGAGAGGAAGAAAGAAAGCAAGAGAAAAAGGAAAAGAAAGAAAGATAAAGGAAAAGAAAGGAGAAAGAAAAAAGAAAGAGAAAGAAAGAAACAAAGAAAAAACAAAAAAGAAAGAGAGAGGGAAGGAGGGAGGGAAGAAAGAGAGAGAGGAGAAAGAGAAAAAAGAAAGGTTATTGGAAAACAGCATGAGCTGCTGAGCATTTAGAAATATGAAGAGATACTCCAGCAAAAAACATAAGAAAGGAAGGAGGAGAAAAATACATGTAATGATACATATAATAAGTCAAGTGAAACAAAATTTCAATAAGGTTGCTAGAAAATTTTCAAATACTTCTGAGTCATAATAAGATAGAGACTGAGAATTGACCATTAAATTTGACAAATAGTTATTATTGATGATTATTACAATAGTGAATTATGGTTGCAATCTTCTTGGAGTAGAACCAAGCATGAGGTGATAAACTGATACAAAAAGTATTGAATATTCTGTTCATAAGTTTTATATAAAGATAAATATGGAAATAAAACAGCAGTTGTGAAAAGACATCAAGCCACAAAAGATGCTTTATGGTGCTGTGTTTTTGGGATTACCTTCTTTTTATAAATTTTGGATTTTCTCAAGATTAGATTTTCTTCCTTCAGTACCATGAATACATATGTTAGCATCTTTAGAAATTCCCACTCTGGACCTTGAGTCTATGTGGTAGTTTTTCTCAACATCACACCTCTCTAAAGCCTACATATATCTATCAATAATTATCTTTTCCTGCCTGACGCCTCAGTGAAGCTCTCTTTCATTATTCCACCCATTACAACCATGCTATTATGTGAAAACTTTTTATACTTTTAAAAATCTTTTTTTATCCTTATTAACATACTGAATTGTATTATCACCTACTTGCTGACATGTTCACTATATCTAGATCCTTAATGCTGTGGGCTTCAAAGTCAAATTGCCTGTGTTCAAAGTCTAGTTCTGATATTACCATTTGTGACATCTTTGACAAGTCTTTTATGCTTTCTAAGTCTCAGTTTTACATACACAATTTAAGGAAAATAATAGTAAGCATATCCCAAACTTATTTTGAGAATTTCACAAGACGCTATGAAAACTACTGGCACAATGTAAATTTCAGTAAGTGCTATTTTTTACTATTTTATATATTTACTTCCTTACATTATTATAAATTCTTAGTTCCCTGATAACTGGATAATGCTTTGTGCTTAACAAATGGCAGTTGAATGGAAATAAAATGTACCCACACGTTCATTCATAGAATTCATTCAACAATTATCTTTTGGGTGTTTATATCTTCCATTCACTGTTGTGAACACTTCATAAACATCAGTGAGCAACACCACCACCAACAAAAATAACAACAATAACAACAACAACAAAATCCCCCTGTGGCTTTGCTAGAGTATCAGCAAGAGGAAAGGAAAGGAAAGGAAAGGAAAGGAAAGGAAAGGAAAGGAAGGAAAGAAAGAAGAAAGAAAGAAAGAAGAAAGAAAGAAAGAAAGAAAGAAAGAAAGAAAGAAAGAAAGAAGAAAGAAAGAGAAAGAAAAGAAAGAAAGAAAGAATTTTGAAAGAAAGAGAAAGAAGGAAAGAAAGAGAGGGAGTGGGGGAGGGAGGGAGGAACGGAGGGAGGAAGGAAGGAAGGAAGGAAGGAAGGAAGGAAGGAAGGAAGGAAGGGGGAGAATGTTAAAGAATGTAATGTGGGAGGCTGAGGCAGGAGAATCACTTGAACCCGGGAGGCAGAGGTTGCAGTGAGCCGGGATTGTGCCATTGCACTCTAGCCTGGCAACAGAGCAAGACTCCACCTCAAAAAAAAAAAAAAAAAAAAAAAAAAAAAAAAAAAAAAAAAAAAAGAATGTAATCACTTACTCACAATTTCCAAATGCGGAATCTTAAAAAGATAGAAGATTGGGGCAAACCCTGATGAAATTAAAATGAGGCTCTTTATCCCACAATTACAGGGTGCTGAAGTTCCGTATAACATGCAATATACACATATATTGCCTTTATAACATGTAAGAAGTTCTGATGTCCAAATTATATCTGACCTCAAAGATTGTAGTTAATTGAATGTGGACTTGTATTATATGATGAAACTTTCAACTGAGTCATTACAGAGTTACTATTTAAAAAAATGTTTATTGGGATGTTCATTTAAACAAACAATTGAAATGTAGCAAGGGTCTGTGTGACAAAGGAAGCAACTGAGCTTTGATTTTGGAAAATTTAAATCTAGAAGTTATGATGGGGCAAAAAAGCATGATTTGTGTTTTAGATTTTAGAAAGCATTTGCAGATACTTTTATTAGAACAAAATCATAAGCCAATTTATTCTGGATATTTGTTAAGAAATATAAATACAAAACCCAATAACATTTCTTTGTGGGGCCACTTTTTTAAGAATAAATGTTCTTAACACAAAATACACATTCTGGTGCAGAGCGGAATTGAAAAGGTTTCCATACGGAAAAGATTTACTTCAGAAATTAGAGAACACCTGTAGTGACAATGGCTGCTATCCTAACCCAGGAACAATTTTTATTCACATAACTCAGATTGTGAAAGAAGGTCTTACTTTTCCTTACAACACTAAAAAAGACTTTGCCACCTGCGTCTCACCGCATATCTGTAAATAACAGATTGCACCAATTATGTTAGTGTTCTGTTGCTGTGCATTAAAATAAAATGTAGCAATAGGAAAGATTTATAGGCAAATGCCTCCTTTAGAATTCTAAAGCTGATAAGCAGAGAAGTATGAATTATTAAACCGAATAGGAGCTTTATGGAAAGGCTTGTAATCAAGCTTTGCTTGCACAGAACAAGAAACCGGTGACTAATTTCAAATAATGTTGTTTGCCTAACAAAATGGGACATTTAAAGGTCAGCTCTATAATGAAAATCTGATTTCAAAGAAAGGAAACACTGTTACTTTAGTCTTATATTTCATTTAGAACAGACATCATATTGAATAAAATACAGCACAGTGTCACTGGAAGTTAAATGTTTCTGATGATAGTTTCAAATGACTTTAAATAGTTGATGTGCAGTAACTGGAGAAAACCTAAAGGTTAAACCTTAAAATTGTGAGCAAAGTTTGGATGGCCAAAGTTCAATAAGCACAAGTTTTTACCTTAATTTTTAGTATAACCATACTAATTTCCAAACATTTGTGTTATTAACTTGGCATGGTTAACTCCTCTGCTCTGCAAATTTCTTGTAGGAAAAATAAATTGAGGCAGTTTATTAATATTGGAAACAGAAAAGGCGTTCAAAATAGCACAATGTGAGATTTCATGTAAATTTAAGCACTATATTAGGTTACACTTACTAAGAGAAAAACTTTTTCCCCCTTTTTTATCATGCTACAACTTAACTCTAAGTCCAAATATGTGGAAGAGATAAAATGTAAAGTAAATTATTTGTTTAGTACTCTCATTTATTTATTTATTTATTTATCTTTTAAGACGGAGTCGCTCTTTTTTGCCCAGGCTGGAGTGCAGTGGAGGATCTCGGCTCACTGCAAGCTCCGCCTCCCAGGTTCACGCCATTCTCCTGGCTCAGCCTCCTGAGCAGCTGGGACTACAGGCACCCGCTACCACGCCCGGCTAATTTTTTGTATTGTTAGTAGAAACAGGGTTTCACCGTGTTAGCCAGGATGGTTTCGATCTCCTGACCTCATGATCCGCCTGCCTCAGCCTCCCAAAGTGCTGTGATTACGGGTGTGAGCCACCGCGCCCGGCCGAGAAGAGGTGTACTTCTAACGTTCACATCTGAACATAAACACCATATAGATTATCTGGTTTACTCTCCTTTATTTCATGGACTCCATTAGTTTTGGTATTTATTTATATCATTATAGTTCTTAGTTTCAGAATATCATAAAGTAAAAATAAAAATGGATTTGTTGAGAAGTACTGAACTCATAAATAAGAATTGCATTATTATCCACAAAGATAGCTGAAAATGTTACTGTAAGAGTTGGTACCAAAATTTTTCTTGGAATTTTTGCTTTTGAAATCCAGCTACTGTGGTACAACAAGCTCAAGCCATGAGCTTGATAATGGGAGATAATATAATGGAGAACTAAAATCTTCCGTTCTCATACAAGCCCATATGAGTCTTTAAACAACCATCTAGATTCACCAATAGCCATGTTATTAAACCATTCACTTAGAGCCCAGTGGGACTGCAACCTTAAACAACAGTGACTACACCCGTCAGTGTTGAACAGAAACCTCAAGAAAAGGCCGGGAACGGTGGTTTATGCCTGTAATCCCAGGACTTTGGGAGGCCAAGGCGAGTGGATCACGAGGTCAGGAGATCGAGACCATCCTGGCCAACACGGCGAAACCCCGTCTCTACTAAAAATACAAAAAAAAAAAAAATTTAGCCGGGCGTGATGGCGGGCGCCTGTTGTCCTGTAGTCCAGCTACTCGGGAGGCTGAGGCAGGAGAACGGCATGAATCCCGGAGGTGGAGGTTGCAGTGAGCCAAGATCGCGCCACTGCACTCCAGCCTGGGCGACAGAGCAAGACTCCGTCTCAAAAGAAAAGAAAAGAAACCCTAAGAAAAAAATGGCTAGATAATTTCAGACAATCCAGAGACTCTTGAAAATAAATGAATTATTTGTTTTGTAAATCTGTGAAGTTTTGAGGTAGTCTATCATGCAGCAATAAATAACTAAACCATACGCATTTAAGGTAACACATTATTATATATATATATATTCAGGGTATTGCTACATTCCTCAGACTTGATGTATATTTAGCAAAGGTTTTTATGAAGTTAAAATAAATGTATATTCTGCAGTTGTGTGCTATGTTCTGTATCTGTTAATGAAGTCAATTGAGAAAATAGGGTTTTTCAGATCTTATGAATTCTTTCTACTTTTTTTTGTTGCTCATTCACTTACTGACAGAGGTGTGATAAAGTCTCCCATTTTGATGAGAGACTTGTAGATTTGCTACTTCTGTTTATTCTTGCTTTACAATGATAATACTATGTTAATAGTTGCATAATATTTGTGATTGTTACATTTTCCTGGTTTATCGGCCTCCATATTATTTTGAAGTATTCCTCTTCATCTCCAGGAGTAATTCATGCCGTATGGTTTACTTTGTTTGATATTTATATAGCTCCTCTGTATTTCTTTTTTTTAAATTCATTGCATGACAAATGTTCTATACTTTCATTTTGCATGTTCCTTTTCTCTTGAATTAAAATGTCTTTCTTCCACACAGAATATAGTTTTTCTTCATAAAAAATCATTCTGATGGCGGGACATGGTGGCTCATGCCTGTAATCCCAGCACTTTGGGAGGCCAAGGCAGGCGGATCACTAGGTCAGGAGTTCATGACCAGCCTGGCCAATATGGTGAAACCCCATCTCTACTAAAATACAAAATTAGCCAGGCATAGTGGCACATGGCTGTAATCTTAGCTACTCAGGAGGCTGAGGCAGAAGAATTGCTTGAACCTGGGAGGTGGGGGTTGCAGTGAGCCAAGTTGTGCCACTGCACTCCAGCCTGGGCGATAGAGCAAGACTGTGTTTCAAAAACAAAACAAAACAACACAAAAAAAATCATTCTGATAATCTGTGACTTTATAATGGAAGTTTTACTTTATTTACATTTGATGTAAATTGATCCAATTTGTTTTCTACATGTTGTATGTCCTTCCCTTTTTCTTTTTATCAGTCAAGTTTCAGTAGGGTTTCATTGTCTCATCTATAGGGTTATTTATTACAAAATATTTTTATTATTTGTTTAATGGTTTCATGAACAAATGCACTTTAACTTAGTAGTTAAATAACTAATATATCACTTATATCAGTTATTATTATAAATAACTAATATATCACATCCCAGACGATTGTCCGGCCTTATAATACATTAACTTCTTTTACTTCCTCCTGCCTTGGGTGTTCTTTGTTCACATATTCATTTCTACACTGATTTTGACCTACATAACAAACTACAATTACTGTTTCCTACTGTCAATATTTATTTAGATTTACTCATATCATTACCATAGTTACCATTGCATTCTATCCTTTCTACTTGACATAATTTTTCTCCTGTCTGAAGAACACTGTTTAATATTACTTTTTGTGCGGGATTGTTGATGATGAATTTCCTTTTCATTTTTGTTGACTAGAGATACTTCTATTTGTCTTCACTTGTGAATAACATTTTTACTGAATATAGATTTCTAGACCAGTAGTTTTTTACATCAATTTTGCTAAGATGTATCATTTTTTCTTCTTCAGTGGTTAGTAAGTTGATCATTATGCTTTTGTTCACCTAAAGATAATCTTTTTTCTCGTTCTTAAAGATTTTATTTTTGTCTTAGGGTTTTAACAGTGTTACTACAATGTGCATTAAGTTTAGTTTTATCTGTATTTATCCTACATGAAGTTTGTTGTGCTTCTTGAATGTGTGGCTTAATATCTTTCATCAACTTAGGAATATTCTTAGTGATTATCTTTTTGAATATGAATTGTTTCTATTTTTTTCTAATCTACTTTTGGTAATTCTTGTGTTATTTTATGCATCCCATATGTCTCTTGCCTTTCTTTTCGTTTATCTATCAGTTTTCTTTCTCTCTGTGTTTCAGTCTAGACAGTTTTCCAGTGCATTGGTAATCTCTTCCTTTTATTCTAATACACTTCTAAACCTATTATTTTTTAATTTAATGGCATTCATGTATTTTGTTCTAAAATTTACATTATATTGACCAGATTATTGAAATACACACACAGAGTTTTATATATATTGTTATATATGTATATATTTTCCCCAGCAATCTGGTACATTTCTCCATCTCATCATTCATATTCTTGACATATTAATCACAATTATATTAAAGTTTATGTTTTAAAATTTCAATATCTGAGTTGCTTCTAAACTATGTTATCTGTTTTTCAAATCTTTTGTTTTTTTACCCTTAGAATACCTGATAACATTTCACTGTGTGTCAGGCATCATGTTTTAAATTATTATAGATGCTTTGAATGATATCTTTCTCCAGGAAACATTCACTCAATCTCTTTCAGACTTCTAGAGTAAAGAAAAAAAAAAGGCTCACCTTAATCCATAATGGATGAAGCTAACTAGAAGTTGCATTTATATTCAATGCTTGATCTATTTTAGGTCTACCTCACACCAACTTGCCAGGTCTCACCACGTCCTGAACTCCAATTTATTGTCAGAACCACTAAATATTCAGCATTGTAAGATTGTCAAAATATCCATTTAGTGTTTCAGCTACTTTTTACCAGGTTTCTTAGTATTTGTCACAGTTTACATTAAGAGTTTTGAAATCATCTGAGGAAAAGTCCAGGTAGAGCGTCATATTTAACCTCTATGCATCTCTTCTCTGCAAAATCTTGACTGCACAAGTCTTGACTGCTAACAAAGCCATGCCCAAATCCCATTTTCTTTTCTCCATGTTTTTAAGAATTTGCAGAAAGCTCTACTGGTTTCTTGACATCAGAGTAGATGTGCTCTGCTGAGCTATTTAGTCTCTCACTAGATGCCACTTAAGACTTGGAAAAGGTTCCAAGAGGAAAAGTAAGGTGCAGGTTATTGGTCTATTCTCAATAAGTTTCCCATCTTTCTGGGGTTATGGACTCTCTTGTCTTAGATGCCACAGGAGCCCTTGAAACCTTCATATGCATGTTAAGTTTTTTTTATTTTAAATTTTGTTTTATCTTTCTTCAAATTTCCTTATTTACAACAACAGCATTGCCCAAGGAAAATACATACCAACATAGCTAAAAGAGGAAATTCTGAGACTCTGTATTAAATTGAAGAAATTTCTCTTCATATATATAATTTTACAAAAATCAATTTAAGTATCCAGAATACAGCATCATTATAAGAACTCAATATTTCTCCCTGATTTTCTATCAAATGCTGTTCGATTACGTAATGCCTTAAAATGAGGGGTTTTTTCATTTTTAACAATAATACATTATTTCTTTTCATTGAGACTCTTATTATCTGCAACTCCATTTTTTTCTTTATGAATATAATTAGATGAGGGGATTGGAGTATTTTCTAGAATGAATCTAAGCCAAAAGTCTATATTTAACTTACTAAGACAAAGTATATTTATAAGGGGACAAACTAAGTGACCAATAGAACAGAATAAAGTGCTTCAAAGGATCTCAAATACACTTGTGCCATAGAGAACATTGGCACATGGTACAGATAGTATGGCCAGTCACTGGCAACATAAGGGACTGCTTAACACATAAAGCTGGAAATAATACCAGAGGACTACCTGTGTTATAAAACTTGAAATAAGAAAAAGTAAATAAAAACACAAAAGTTACAGTAACAGCTCATTTTAGGGTGGACAGTAAAACTGGATAGGTGCAGTTCCAACAGGTATATGTAAGTTTTTGGAGTATTCTAGCTGTCAGTTTGAGTGGTGGATATGAGAAATTATCTTTATTTAACTGAATAACTGGATAAATTAATGGTAAAAATGCATCATGAATGTTCCAATAGCGATAATGTGTTAAGTTATGATTAATTCAATCTGTGCAACCAAGCTACATGATAAAAAGTAAGAACAATTGAATGACAATTGTCATCCAGTACTCTAACTCTGTCTCTTTACTGCAGCAAGTGGCTTAATTGCTGCAATCCTGACAATGTCATAGGACATCTAGTATTTATATATGTTGTAAAAAATGCATAGTTTAAAAATTAAGAGTAGTCCTAATTAGAAGATCTAGAATCCATCTTCCATGACCTCCAAAAGCATTAGACAACATAACTCAGTTTGTAAATTTTGCTAGCAGTAAGATGTAGCTTTCTGACAAGCCTGTCAATAGCATCAGTAGCTTCATATTAAATCAATGTCCATTGCCTGTAAGAAGGATTTAATTTATGTTTCAATCTTGGCAGTTAAGATTTGATCAGTACATTCTAGTGAATGAAGAATGAGGCTCTCTTTATTTTCTTTTTCCACCATAGAGAAATATCATAAAAGCTTTGGGAAAAGGTATTAAGGAAAAAAAAAAAAAGCTACGACAGTTCCCTCATGGTTTTCGTAGTCAAGGATTTGTTTATAATAAAACATTCACAATTTTGCAAATGAGTACATAGACATTTTAGTATTTTTTTATTTAGAAAGTGCAAAATGGGGCCAGGTGTGGTGGCTCACGCCTGTAATCCTAGCACTTTGGGAGCGAGGCGGGCAGATTGCCTGAGCTCAGGAGTTAGAGACCAGGTCGGGCAAAACGGTGAGACCCCATCTCTACTAAAATATAAAAAAAAATTAGCCAGGTGTGGCAGCGGCTTGCACCTGTAGTCCCAGCTACTCTGGAGGCTGAGGCAGGAGAATTGCTTGAACTCGGGAGGCAGAGGTTGCAGTGAGCCCAGATCGCACCACTGCACTCCAGCCTGGGTGACAAAGCAAGACCACATCTCCAAAAAAAAAAAAAAAAAAAAAAAAAAAAATTGCAAAATGACCAAAACTCCTACATAATTAGGATAACCTTTGCCTTAGTCCATTCTGGCTGCTATAACAAAATACCTTAGACTGGTAATTTATAAATCATAGAAATGTATTGCTTACCATTCTAGAGACTGGGGAGTCCAAGATAAAGTCTCCATCAAATTTAGTGTCTAGTGAAGTTGCTCTTTGTTTCACAGATTGCACCTCTTGTTGCCTCCTGCATGGTAGAAGGACACAGCCTCCCTCAAGCCTTTTTTATTAGATCACTAATCCGGTTCATAAGGGTGAAGCATTCATAAGGGTGAAGCATTCATAACCTAATCACTTCCCCAAAGTCCCTAACTCTTACTAATACTATATTACTATAGTATATTAATGAACTCCTGAGCTCAGGCAATCTGCCCACCTCAGCCTCCCAAAGTGCTAGGATTACAGGCGTGAGTCACCACACCTGGCCCCATTTTGCACTTTCTAAATAAAAAAATACTAAAATGTCTATGTACTCATTTGCAAAATTGTGGCTGTTTTATTATAAACAATTCCTTGACTGTGAAAACCATGAGGGAACTGTCCTAGTTTTTTTTTTTTCCTTAATACCTTTTCCCAAAGCTTTTATGATGTTTCTCTATGGTGGTAAAAGAATAAAGAGAGCCTCATTCTTCATTCACTAGAATGTACTGATCAAATCTTAACTGCCAAGATTGAAACATAAATTAAATCCTTCTTATTGGCAATGAACATTGATTGAATATGAAGCTATCAATTCGGTTCTAACATACGAATTTTTGGGGACACCAACATGTACACCACAGCAAGTTTGAAGTAAATCTGTACTATAAAAATCATCATATTAAGATAGATATGAAATGTTAGAGCACTTATGAGAGTGACATATAAGTTTATTCAATGTAAAAATATGTTTAATCAATATATTGATACTTAGAACCCCAAAGTATTGAATACAGTTTCTGGCAACTTTTGTAACTAGAGTAAATGAAAGTGGTTCTGCAAGAGAAATTATAAATGTCAGTGCTCAGGCACTATTGTTTGTTTGTATATCAATATTAATTTTATTAATATGAATAACTCTTATCAACCTTTCAGAAAAGGAAGAAAAATTGACTCATATTATTAATGAGTTAATACATCAATATATGCACACACATACACAGAAATAATTAATAAAAATATATAACTTCACAAACCAAAATATAGGACTGTATGTGTCACTAAGAGAGGAAACAAAGATATTCATACATTCAAAACACTTACCTAACATTATGCTTTGGCTTACATAAGGAAGTTTAAAGTGGGAATTCTTAATGTATTTTGGGACATAGTTTTGATCAGAAATACTGCAAACACTTTCAGTATCTTGGATAGAAACTTGTTTAGGGCTTTAAAAACAATTTTAAAATCACCTAAGAACAACAACTGAATATATGATTTAAAAAAAAAATTGTTAGCAGTATTGCATTTATTTTTGGTTTAGAAATAAATATTTCTAACTCCAAGTGAAATAGTTTCCTGAAAAAATAAGTTAATCTGTATGTATTTCAAAATGCATTTATTTTTAGGATTAATGACATAGTATTTTATTAAGCTTTTTTAAATGGGCAAAAAAAATTTAAGATTTCTAGGGCTTTTGTTGTACGTATTAGGTTTTATCTCTCCTAATTTTTGGTTTAAAGGTTGTGGGAAGTTATATGTATTCAAATAATAAATGGCCATCAAAATCCATAAAATTAATAATCATTTACTTACTGACCAAGCATAAATAATAGAAAAATATGAACTATAACCAGTTCATAAAAACTGCTATGAATTAATCTTCCCTTCCCTTGCATTCTATTTTGTGTTTATTCATAATAAGAGTTTCAGCCTTATTTGCGTCAACTATATCCTCCATCTATCTAGATATAGTAGATAGGCATTCCAAATTCCATCCTGAGTTAACTCCAAATGATTCTTATAAATCAGGGATTAATAAAGTACTCTGGAATTCTCAGAAGAAAGATTTTCTTCATTTATACCTTTGTATATTTGTCCATTTGTCCATCACAATTTCTGCTATGTAAGGCCTTGGGTATCTGATTATGGATTTGATGAGGAAGCTATTGAATTATTACTAATTATCATTGGACTCATATTTAAAAAGCTCTGGATTGAATATGACTTTACCAAATTACTATTTTTAAGTATAAATATTTAAAAATTACATTTTTAATTTATAATATATATATATGTATTGGGAGGCCAAGGCAGGCAGATCATGAGGTCAGGAGATTGAGACCATCCTGGCTAACACGGTGAAACCCCGTCTCTACTAAAAATACAAATAATTAGCCGGGCATGGTGGCAGGCACCTGTAGTACCAGCTACTGGGGAGGCTGAGGCAGGAGAATGATGTGAACCCAGGAGGCGGAGCTTGCAGTGAGCTGAGATCGTGCCACTGCTCTCCAGCCTGGGTGACAGAGCAAGACTCTGTCTTAATAATAATAATAATAATAATAATATACATATGTAATAAGCAATATTTGCAATATATATGTAATATGCAATATTATATGGTTGTGTGATTAAGCAATTTAATTTCATTTATATAAAATATTCTGTTTAAGAAAATAAATTTTCTTTCAACTATTTTCAAAGAAATTTTGGATCTCTTTCAGTTGATGAATATTGTAAAAAAGTAAATTATATTGAATAATGTGCATTATAATAGTAAGTAATTCTCATATTTAAAAAAATTGAACCTACAAAGACATTCCAATGGCTACTATTCATTTTGAGGTCCATATACTATTCTTTTAAATAAATGTATTGTTCTAAAACCTAAATCACTATGTTTCAGTTTTTAGCCCCAAAATACAGTTGAGTAGATGGTAGAAAGGATGTTAAGACCAAGAGGAATAACTTTTAGTTGACTCCTCCTAGAATTGACCAGGTTTGTGATTCTACTCTATAATGAAAGTCACTAAGAAACCTCACACAATATACACCTTTAGGTAATAGTTTGCTCTGAGTAAGAAACTTTGTTTAGACTTTCTGGCAAGATGGCTGAATAGGAACAGCTCCAGTCTGCAGCTCCCAGCAAGACCAATGCAGAAGGTGGGTGGTTTCTGCATTTCCACCTGAGGTAGCCGGTTCATCTCACTGGGACTGGTAAGAAAGTGGGTGCAACCCACGGAGGGTGAGCAGAAGCAGGGTGGGGCATTGCCTCACCTAGGAAGTGCAAGGGGCCAGGGAACTCCCTCCCCTATCCAAGGGAAGCTGTGAGGCACCGTGCCATGAGGAACTGTGCTATACGGCCCAGATACTATGGTTTTCCCATGGTTTTTGCAACCCATAGACCAGGAGATTCCCTCGTGTGCCCGCACCACCAGGGCCCTGGGTTTCAAACACAAAATTGGGCAGCTGTTTGGGCAGACACTGAGCTAGCTGCAGGAGTTTTTTTTTTCCTTTTTTGCACTCCAGGGGTGCCTGGAAACCCAGCGAGACAGAACCATTCACTCATCTGGAAAAGGGGCTGAAGCCAGGGAGCCAAGTGGTCTTGCTCAGAGGGTCCCATTCCCATGGAGCCCAGCAAGCTAAGAACCACTAGCTTGAAATTCTTGCTGACAGCACAGCAGTCTGAAGTTAACCTGGGACAATTGAGCTTGGTGGGAGGAGGGGTGTCCACCATTACTGAGGTGTTAGTAGGTGGTTTTCCCCTCACCATGTTAACTCTGATTGTGCAGAACTCACCACAGTATGGCCAAACACCTGGGGCCAGACTGCCTCTCCAGATTCCTCCTCACTGGGCAGGGCATCTCTGAAAGAAGGGCAGCAGCCCCAGTAAAGGACTTGTAGAAAAAATTCCCATCTCCCTGCTACAGAGCACCTGGGGGAAGGGGCGGCTGTGGGCACAGCTTCAGCAGACTTAAATGATCCTGCGTGCCTGCTCTGAAGAGAGCAGCAGATCTCCCAGCAGAGCTCTTGAGCTCTGCTAAGGGACAGACTGCCTCCTCAAGTGGGTCCCTGACCTCTAGCTCTTAACTGGGAGACACCTCTCAGCAAGGATCAACAGACACCTCATACAGGAAAGTTCCAGCTGGCATCAGGAGGGTCCGCCTCTGGGACGAAGCTTCCAGATGAAGGAACAGGCAGCAATCTTTGCTGTTCTACAGCCCCTGCTGGTGATACCCAGGTAAACAGGGTTTGGCGTGGACCTCTAGCAAATACCAGCAGAGCTGTGGAAGAGGGGCCTGACTGTTAGAAGGAAAACTAACAAACAGAAAGCAAGAACATCAATCTCAACGAAAAAGATGCCTACAGAAAAACCCCATCCAAAAGCCATCAGCATCAAAGATCAAAGGTAGATAAATCCATGAAGATGACGAAAAATCAGCGCTAAAATGCTGAAAATTCCAAAAACCAGAATCTCTCTTCTACAAACGATCACAACTCCTCTCCAGCAGGGGCACAAAACTGGACAGAGAAAGGCTTTGACAAATTGAGAGAAATAGGCTTAAGAAGGTGAGCAATAACAAACTTCTCTGAGCTAAAGGAGCATGTTGTAACCCCATGCAAGGAAGCTAAGAACCTTGATAAAAGGTTACAGGAATTGCCAACTAGATTAACCACTTTAGAGAAGAACATAAATAACCTGATGGAGCTGAAAAACACAGTGCAAGAACTTCGTGTAGCATACACAACTATCAATAGCCAAACTGATCAAGGGGAAGAAAGGATATGAGAGATTGAAGATCAACTTAATAAAATAAACCATGAAGACAAGATTAGAGAAAAAAGAATGAAAAAGAATGAATAAAGACTCCAAGAAATATGAAACTATGTGAAAAGGCCAAATGTACAATTGATTGGTGTACCTGAAAGTGACAGGAAGAATGGAACCCAGTTGTAAAACACACTTCAGGATATTATCCAGGAGAACTTCCCCAACCTAGCGAGACAGACCAACGTTCAAATTCAGGAAATAAGAGAACACCACTAAGATACTCCTCAAGAAGAGCAACTCCAAGACACATAATCATCAGATTCTCCAAGGTTGAAATGAAGGAAAAAATGGTAAGGGCAGCCAGAGAGAAACATCAGGTTACCTACAAAGGGAACCCCATCCAACTAACAGTGGATGTCTCTGCAGAAACCCTATAAGCCAGAAGAGAGTATGGGCCAATATTCAACCTTCATAAAGAAAAGAATTTTCAACCCAGAATTTCATATCCAGTCAAAGTAAGCTTCACAAGCAAAGAAGAAATAAAGTCCTTTACAAACAAGCACATGCTAAGGGATTTTGTTACCACCAGGCCTGCCTCACAAGAGCTCCTGAAGGAACCACTAAATATGGAAAGGAAAAGCCAGTACCAGCCACTGCAAAAACATATCAAAGTATAAAGACCAATGACACTACGAAGAAACTGCATCAACTAATGTATAAAATAAACAGCTAGCATCATGTTGACAGGATGAAATGTACACATACAATATTTACATTAAAATGTAAATGAGCTAAATGCCTCAATTAAAAGACACAGGCTGGGAAATTGGATAGAGTCAAGACCCATCAGTGTGCTGTATTCAGGAGAACCATCTCATGTGCAAAGACACACATAGGCTCAAAATAAAAGGATGAAGGAATATTAACCAAGCAAGTGGAAAGCAAAAATAAGCAGGGGTTGCATAGTCTCTGATAAAACAGTCTCTGATAAATCCTAGTCTCTGATAAAACAGATTTTAAACCAACAAAGATAAAAAAAGACAAAAAGGCATTACATAATGGTAAAGGGATCAATGCAACAAGAAGAACTAACTATTCTAAATATATATGCACCCAATACAGGAGCACCCAGATTCATAAAGCAAGTTCTTAGAGACCTACCAAGAGACTTAGACTCCCACAAAATAATTGTGGGAGACTTTAACACCCCACTGTAAATATTAGACAGATCAATGAGACACAAAATTAACAAGGATATTCAGGACTTGAACTCAGCTCTGGACCAAGCAGACCTAACAGACATCTACAGAACTCTCCACCCCAAAACAACAGAATATACATTCTTCTCAGCATCACATAGCACTTATTATAAAATCGACCACATAATTGAAAGTAAAACACTCCTCAGCAAATGGAAATCATAAACAGTCTCTCAGACCACAGTGCAATCAAATTAGAACTCAAGATTAAGAAACTCACTCAAAACTGCACAACTACAGGCAAACTGAACAACCTGCTCCTAAATGACTACTGGGTAAATAATGAAATTAAAGAAGAAATAAATAAATTCTTTGAAACCAATGAGAACAAAGACACAACGTACCAGCATCTCTGGGACACAGCTAAAGTAGTGTTTAGAAGGATATTTATAGCACTAAACCCCCACAGCAGAAAGTGGGAAAGATGTACAATCGACAACCTAACTTCACAATTAAAAGAACTAGAAAAACAAGAGCAAACAAATTCAAAAGCTAGCAGAAGACAAGAAATAACTAAGATCAGAGCAGAGCTCCAGGAGATAGAGACATGAAAAACCCTCCAAAAATCAATGAATCCAGGAGTTGATGTTTTGAAAAGATTAACAAAATAGACTGTTAGCCAGACTAATAAAGAAGAAAGGAAAGAAGAATCAAATGTACATAATAAAAAATGATACAGGGGGTATCACCACCTTTCCCACAGAAATACAAACTACCATCAGAGAATATTATAAACACCTCTATGCAAATAAACTAGAAAATCTAGAAGAAATGGATAAAGTCCTGGACATACAGACCCTCCCAAAGGTAAACCAGGAAGAAGTCGAATCCCTAAATAGACCAAGAATAAGTTCCGAAATTGAGGCAGTAATTAAGAGCTGATTATGCTACCAAAACAGATATATAGACCAATTGAGCAGAACAGAGGCTGCAGAAATAACACCACACATCTACAACCATCTGATCTTTAACAAACCTGACAAAATCAAGCAATGGAGAAAGGATTCCCTGTTTAATAAATGGTGCTGGGAAAACTGGCTAGCCATATGCAGAGACCTGAAACTGAACACCTTCCTAACATCTTATACAAAAATTAACTCAAGATGGATTAAAGGCTCAAACCTAAAACCATAAACCATAGAAGAAAACCTAGGCAATACCATTCAGGACATAGGCATGGGAAAAGACTTCATGACTAAAACACCAAAAGCAATGGCAACAAAAGCCAAAATGGACAAATGTGATCTAATGAAATCAAAGAGCTTCTGCACAGCGAAGGAAACTATTATCAGAGTGAACAGGCAACCTACAGAATGGGAGAAACTTTTTGCAATCTATCCATCTGACAAAGGTCTAATGTCCAGAATCTACAAGGAACTTAAACAAATTTACAAGACAAAACAAACAACCCTATCATAAAGTGGGCAAAGGATATGAACAAACACATGGCAAAAGAAGACATTTATGTGGCCAACAAACATGAAAAAAAGTTCATCATCACTGGTCATTAGAAAGCAAAACCACAGTGAGATACCATCTCATGCCAGTTAGAATGGCTATCATTAAAAAGTCAGGAAATAACAGATGCTGAGAGGATGTGGAGAAACAGGAACGCTTTTATACTGTTGGTGGGAGTGCGAATTAGTTCATCCATTCTGGAAGACAGTGTGGTGATTCCTCAAGGATCTTGAACCAGAAATACCATTTGACCCAGCAATCACATTACTGGGTATATACCCAAAGGATTATAAATCATTCTACTATAAAGACACATGTACACCTATGTTTACTGCAGTGCTATTCACAATAGCAAAGACTTGGAACCAACCCAAATGTCCATCAATGATAGACTGCATGAAGAAAATGCGGCACATATACACCATGGAATACTATGCAGCCATAAAGAAGAATGAATTCATGTCCTTTGCAGGAACATGGATGAAGCTGGGAACCATCATTCTCAGCAAACTAACACAGGAACAGAAAACCAAACACCGCATGTTCTCATTCATAAGTGGGAGTTCAACAATCAGAACACAGGGACACAGGGAGGGCAACATCACACAGCAGGGCCTGTCAGGGGGTGTGGGCCAAGGGGAGGGAGAGCATTAGGACAAATGCATAATGCATGCAGGGCTTAAAACCTAGATGACGGGTTGATGGGTGCAGCAAACCACTATGGCACATGTATACCTATTTAACAAACCTGCACGTTCTGCACATGTATCCCAGAATTTAAAGTTTAATAAAAAAAAAATTTTTTTGTTCAAAATTCTGACTTCATTTGGTACACCCTGACTTCTTAGAGTGACCATGTATCAATTAAAATGCATCCATCTTCTAAACAGAAACTGCTTCGAAGATCTTTTATCATTCTTCGAAAAAGAATGCATGAGTCACTGATTACAAAGTATTCCTCAGCTTTTCCCAGTTCCTTTTATCTTGTGAGGAGATTAATAGCCATCCTTGAGACACCAGGTGCTTTCTATTTATCAAAGAGAAGCCAGTGGCTGGTAGCTCTCCTAGAGGACTAAGAGAAGATGTACACAGATCTGCTTGGTTGATAATCTGAAGGAGGCAAAGCAACGCCTTCCACAGTCGGATGAGTCTCTAAAGACGGTGATGATTTTTTTCTCACTTTGGTTAATACATTTATCAAATATTTAATCATAAGCTGATCATTATTTTGTGTGTTTATGTTCCAAAACAGCATCAATCCTGCAGCCAGGCCTGCCTCACATCACTTTCATGAGAAACTATATATGAGAAGCTATAAAAACATTTTGTTTTTAGCAGTGTTTGTTACTTTCCTAATATTTAAAAAAAATTAATTCCTTATCTTCAAGATTGTGCAATCTCAAAAAAGTGGTGAACATTAGAGAAATAATTGATCTATATTTTATAACCAACTTCCTGCTTGAAATTTATTTATAATGTTTGTAACGTAATCACTCTAAAACTTATTTGTCAAAAACAAACTCATTGTCTTCCACTCCAAAAGTTTGCTTCTCCTTCTGCCTTCTGGTCTCAGATGATAAAATAACTTTACAGTCAATTGCTGGAAATAAGAATCCTAGCCATCTTGACTTGTATCTTTGCTTGAATTTTTCTCAAGTGTTACATTAAAAATTGAATACCAACATTATCTAATACCATTTCTGAAATGCCTCATGGATTCAGCCACTACAGCACTTATCACACCTCCTTTCTAGGACCTCAGTATCTTTTCTTCAGGGCTTCCCAACCTGAGTATTGATTCCTTCAGCTCTTGGAATTTGAAAGTATGGTAGGGGCATGTTAGGGGTCTGAACACAATCTCATATGTTTGTGTTGGCAGTAAGTAACATCAGGCTTTTTTGGTCGATCACACAGAGCATCTCCAAATAGATGTAGAGACATCAGCTACACAGTACATCATTGATTATTACACACAGGAAAGACAGATGTTTTCAAGTGCTCAAGAGGCAGAATTTAAAGTCAAATACATGCCAAGCTTGATGGTAGGATGGCTCCGTGAGGACAGGCAAGAATCCTTTCAGAAACAGTTATAGGCAATGACCTCCAGCGTCCAAAGTGTCCTTTCTGGGCACTCCTGTGTGTGCAAATGATATTTATGTGCTTCATAGGGCTTCTCAGGCATGAAATCAATACTTTTAAAATCATTCTTCTATCCCTGGGTAGATATGAACATTAGTGAGTAATGTGTATATAGTTAAAAAATTCACAGGGAAGACTGAGAAAATGTATTTATTAGGTGATATCCATAATCAAATAATTTATAAATGCCATTTCATATGTTTCTCTTGACACCATTTCCTTAGTGTCTCTCATTTTAAGGATGTCTTCATCTCATTTTTCACATATCTTATACCCTGCCTCTTTTCTCCCACTTCAGGGTGTTCCGGAGAATTCAAATTCTTCCTATCCTTCTCTTTCTTCTATTCAAATTAACCCCTACTATACCCAATCCTTGAAATATGACAATACACTGAATCTTCTAACCTAAGTACCTATTAGGTTATTCTGCCACAAAAGGTCTCATTAGGAATAATTCGATTTATAATATTTTAAACTCATTTTCGTATTGCTTTCCCGCTTCAGGAGCCACTCAAACTTGTTCTTCTTCCTCCATTCAACCTTTCCTAATTATTTCCAAGAAAAGGCCATTTCACTTTTTTGTTGTGGATAAACTCACCTTTCACTGTATTAAGGACTTTAGTTCATTAATTAAGCCTACTTTGTCTGTTACCATTCTGATTAGTATATAATCATGTTATGGGATATTTTATCTTAACAGAAACAATTTTTTTTCATATACCTCTAGCTCCAGCTATTACAGTTTTCTCTCTGCTTTGCTTCAAACAAAAGTCCAGTAACTCCCTCTTATTTGGGGGGATATATTCTAAGACCCTCAGTGGATGCCTGAAACCACAGATAGCGTGGAACCCTATGTATATCATTTTTTTCATAAATATACATACCTCTCATTAAGTTTAATCAGCAGACGCAACCTACGCAGTAATTTTTACATTTTTTAGTTTAAACCAATTCCTGAATCTGTGTACTGTCTCTAATTTGAAGTAAATGGCTTTGTGTTTCTTGTTTCAGGGACTTCCTGCTGAAGTTGTCATATAGCCTCAATGCATTCTGACATAACACATACTGTCAATTGAAACACGTTTCTGTTTATGTCTTCCATCCACAAATTTAATGCCTTTTCCATCTTAACTAAGCACTTATGCACTGTTGCCATAACTTTTGCAGTTTGAGGTGGAACAGCAATACTAGCACAAATTTCTTTTACCTTCTTCACAGTTTCACAGATAGCAGATGCATTTCTTACTATAGATCTTAGCAACCTCAACATATGACTTCTTTTTTTTCCATTAAGTCAAAAATTTTTACATTTTCACTTAAAGAAAGCATTTTACAGCTTCTCTTTGGAATATCTAAATTGCCAGTATCACTACTCTTGCACTTTGGGGCCATTACTACCTCTAATAGAGTTAGTGGTGCGTACGCACTGTGATATTTGACACTTGATATGATAAGGGAGATGGCTATTGAGTGATTAACAGGCAGGTAGCTTGGACAGTGTGCACACACTGGACAAAGGGATGATTCACATCTCAGGTGGGGCAATAGTTAAATTCCGATTTTTTATCTTCTTTTAAAAATATAAACCTAACATTTATGTTTTTGACTTACTAAGTTTATTGTAAATTACTGTCATTTACAATAGCTTCAGAAAGAATAAAATACAGATCAACTTAGCAAAAAAAATGCAAGATATATACACTGAAAACTACACAACATTTCTGAAAGAATTTAAAAAGGATCTAAATAAATGGACCAACATCTTATGTTCATAAATTAGAAGTTATTAATGTAAAAATGGCAATCATTTTAAAATCAATCTTCAAGTTAGACACTATCCCGCTCATAATCCTAAAAGGCTTCTTCTGGAGAAATTGACTAGCTGATTATTAAATCTCAAGGGACCATGAATAGTCAAGACAATTTTGAAAATGTACAAAAATAGATGGCTCACACTTCTGATTTCAAAACTAACTGCAAAACTACAGTAATCAAGTGTGTGTGGTAGTGGCATTAGGACAGACACATAGATCCATGGAATAAAATTGGAAGTCTAGAAATAAACTTTCACATTTATGCTCAAATGACTTTTGAAAAGGGTTTAAAGACAACGTAATGGAAAAAGAGTAGTCTTTTCAACAAATAGTGCTGGAAAATTACTACTTTTGTACTTCCAAGTAAAAAACCTTAGAACACTTTAACACTTATTAGTATCCTTCTTTTATTTTTTCATGCATTTTATTTTATAAATTTTGAATATATATAAATTATTATCATTAACTTATAGATTTAAAATTTATTTAGTGTTTCTCTGTATATATTTTTCCATTTTTTCTGTCTAAATATCCAAATCCAAGCTTTCATCTGTTTATTTTATCTTCTATTTAGCCATAGAAATATCTTTGACTTTTTATTTCAATTAGGTCTGATGATCGGTTATTTGTTTTTCTCTCCCTGGAAATGTCTTTATTTTGCTTTCATTTTTAAAATTATATGTTGAGATATAATTCACATGACATATGATGCACCTGTTAAAGATACAAAATTCAAACTGTGTTAGTATATTCACAGAGGTGTACAACTATTATCACAATAAATATTAGATTATTTTCATCATCCCAAAAAGAAATCTCATACTCATGAGCAATCACTCCCTATTTCCTCCAAGGTGGCTGACACTAGAAAAATTCTACTGTACTTTCAGGCTTTATAAATTTGCCTATTCTGGGTATTTCTTATAAATGGAATCAAAAAACATGTGGTCTTCTGTGACTAGCTGTTTTTTCCTTGGTATATTAATTTTTTACTTAGTATAATAACAGTTTAGGGTGCCAAACTAATGCTTGGGCTACTTTTTTGGGGCTCTACTTTTTTTTTATTTTTATTTTTTTTTGAGACGGAGTCTCGCTCTGTCGCCCAGGCTGGAGTGCAGTGTCACGATCTTGGCTTGCTGCAAGCTCCGCCTCCTGGGTTCTGGCCATTCTCCTGCCACAGCCTCCCCAGTAGCTGGGACTACAGGCACTCACCACCACGCCTGGCTAATTTTTAGTATTTTTAGTAGAGATGCGGTTTCACTGTGTTAGCCAGGATGGTCTCAATCTCCTGACCTGGTAATCCGCCTGCCTTGGCCTCCCAAATTGCTGGGATTATAGGTGTGAGCCACCATGCCTGGCCAGGGCTCTACTTTTTTAGTGAATGCTGAATGCCAAATTTTTAGCCTCTTCTATGACCAGCAACACAATACTAGAGTAGATGAAGCTGATTTTTTAATTTTACCTTTTACCTCTTCCTAATAATTAAATTTAAGAGTACCAAGTAGTTCCACTACCAAAAATGACACATGATATATTTTGGAGTAATGTTTCCACTGAGGATAACTTTAAATTCTTTTAAAAAGAAAAAAAAGTCAAACTTAACATGTAAGAGTTTTAACAAGGCAATAGGACTTGTGAAGCTAATGTATTAAAATGATGAAACTTCAGAGACAAAAGCCCAGCATTGAAAGACATGTTCCCTAGAGGTGTCTGCCAATTTTGACTGAAAGAATAAGAAGGTAAACATATCTTTAGACAAACTCACTGAGCTGAGGGTTGGAGGGATGTAAAATATTCACATTCAATATTCACCAAGAAATAGAGCCCTGAAAAACAGCCTAATATTGTTTTGGAGATATGTAAAAGAGCTTGGCTCTATTCTGCCTAAAAATATTTTTTCTTATATAAATTATCTCTGAAAACCCTTTTCCTATATTTAGTCAATGCATACTTAGTATATGCAATCTATCAATTTTACTTCATTTAAAGTATTTCCTTGTCTATGATAATGTCACAGAGTACTTCAAAAATCTCACTTATTTTCAATAAGCATCTATAAGTTTCTATATTACTTTATCTTTAAATAAAATAAAACAACACAAATATAATTAATCAAACATTCCTCTTTTCAGATGGAATCAACTTATAAGTGGAGGCATGTTTTAAAGTGGATACAGTGTAATTCCACAGTCTCTGAATGAAATAAGTATAGTTTTTCTGTGCCAGAAATTGTAATAGCAGCCAAAATTAAGCACTATCTCTGCCATTTTCTAATTAGTGTCCTAGTTAAAGCACTGTAATGGAATAACTACTTTGAAATGTGGCCTAAATTTAATCAATGTCTCTCAGCTCCTGCTTAGTGATGAGGTGTTCTTTTTGTTTCCTTTTAGCCAGGAAAAGAAGCAAACTAATACTGATAGTCCACAGTACCAATCACTGGGTTTCTATCAAATGTATTATCTCATTTAATATTCATGGTAGTCCTGCTAGGCAGTTATCATTTCTCTGGAAGGAATTTCTAGCATAAAGAGGCCACTAACATTTGCGGTGATATGCTGGGAAAGTCACTTTAAATTTATCAGAAGAGATTAGAAGTCTGGTAGACAGGAAAGGCCTGGAAAGTACCTTTTATGACGCAGAGATCCAAATAGTTAACCTAGGTGGAAAGGTTTGTGCAGGCTTAACATTTCAATATATTTCATAGGTGCTAAATTTAATAAATCATAGAGAAGGCCATAAGAAAATCAAAAGATACTATGAGACCACTGGAACTATGTTGCACAATTAGGGGTTCATCCATCTTTTATACACATATTTGTAAAAATGAAATCTAGGGGCTATTGTTAAAAGTTAGTAGAACACATAGACAAGAATTCAAAAGCTATTTAGCCATGGAATTCAATCTTCATGTAAACTATAATTTGGAAGAAGATTTTAAGTTTAAATTAAGTGTTTTAGTTATTGTTTTACATAAACTAGTATGTTTATTGGGGCAGTATTCACAATAGCAAAGACTTGGAACCAACCCAAATGTCCAACAATGATAGACTGGATTAAGAAAATGTGGCACATATACACCATGGAATACTATGCAGCCATAAAAAATGATGAGTTCATGTCCTTTGTAGGGACATGGATGAAGCTGGAAACCATCATTCTGAGCAAACTATTGCAAGGACAAAAAACCGCATGTTCTGACTCATAGGTGGGAACTGAACAATTAGAACACATGGACACAGGAAGGGGAACATCACACACCGGGGCCTGTTGTGGGGTGGGGGGAGTGGGGAGGGGTAGCATTAGGAGATATACCTGATGTTAAATGATGAGTTACTGGGTTCAGCACACCAACATGGCAGAGTATACATATGTAACTAACCTGCACTTTGTGCACATGTACCCTAAAACTTAAAATATAAAAAAAATTTACAGGATGTTGTTGCCAAAAATTTAATGAGAAAATATAAGAGGATAGTAGAGAAACATCTTCACCTCTCATTCTTGACAGTAAATTTGTTACAATTCCATAATCCTGCAATTACATTGGAGAAACTAAAAGCTGGAATTAGATAGATTAATCTGTACTGAGGTAAAAGTTAATTATAGTATTTTATAAATTCTCATATATGGAGGGCTTATCAATAAATATGTATTTCATATGTTATTATAATAATTCCTGGAACATGCAAATACACCATTCATGGAAAAGAATGTAAGACAAGGTCAAAATTTTCATAGATTCAGAGTAAATCAGTTTATCATATATTTTTATTATTAGTATTTGAAATTAAATTCCATCCTATGTATATACTATAACAATATATTCAATGTCATTTAAAACTATATGTGGAATTACATAGTAGGAGTCCAGCTTCCTTGACTGAGAATATAGATATTCCCAAAAGATATATTATTCCAGTATATACAATGAATTTATATTAAATAATTTGAATAGATTTTATGAAAGACTTTTGGGTGAGAATTACTCAAACATTATTATATTAAAAAATTCTTGTTTCTGTGGTGTCTGATGTAAGAAAACTCTTTCCCAGATAACTTCCAGACCCAAGCAGCTAGTGGAAAATTGTCACTGGATGTACAATCACCAGCCTTAGACCTTAGTTTGATTGACTGGAGAGTATTAACTGAAGTAGGCATCTGTTATGGATAGTGGGTAAGGCAGCACTGGGAAAAAACTGAGAATGACAATCACCTTGTGGGTTTAACAGCATTATATTCATTTTAGAGTTTATAAAGAGATTAGACACCAAGGTCTCAAATATTTAAATGACTTATTTAAAGTTAAACAACAGCGAGATAATCAATTTTAGCTTTGAAACAAAATCATTTTATTCCAAATTTAATATAGCTGCCTCTTGACGTTGTATTTATGAACATTGAAACAAAATGTTAGCTCATTCTGGTTTGTACTGTAAAATGTTGAATGTGAGAAATGCAAATACCTTTGTAAAAATGCAACTAAAATCTTAATTTTGATTCTTCCTATCTTCTTAAAATAGAAAATTTTTCTTAAAACGTATATGTTCATAGATATGTTCTAATTTTCTTCATTTTGTAGTCAGGGCATAATTTGTTAGCACTACTTTCACATTTTAGTGTACTTTTTTTCAGAATGATCAAAAACTTTCTTTCCAAAGCACCAACAATGAACAAATTTTTTCTAGAAGAAAGCTAGTTTAGAAATGCAGAGGATAATGGATTAATGATTCAAAAAGAAGTCTTTGAAAACAAATTTTTTACCTACCTACTCAAGTTCCCCTTGCTGAGAATAAATTTTTTGAATAAATAGCATGTCATGTCTGGATCTAACTGGAATTAAGGAAGATTTTCTAAGAGTTTCTTTACTTCTTGACTCTTCTTTATCCTAAGAAAATATCTTTTATATATAAAGATGAATCCAGCTGATTCCCTGTCATTTGATTTAATTTTAGCCCTTCAGTCACAAGCAATGCCCAGTGAACTGCAGATTCTCATCAGTTCAGAACAAGGCCACACATGGAAACAAAGCATGATGAATAGTCTGTTACTATAACCCAGAGGAGATGACCTTGGCATTGGTGAGACCCAAATTAGTATCAAAGCTCATATTTCATTGAATATCCTCTCTCATAGCCACAGCTTTGACCAGATGTATGGAAGCTAAGAAAACAACCTCTTACCTTTAGCAAATATGAACTCAGTCATAAAACTTTTACAAATAATTGAATTATATAAAAGAGCTTATTCTAAGGTTATTTTTCTTTCTTTTTTCCCTTCTTTTAGGACTCAGATCCTAAACAATTTCATTGTAATATTAACAATTACATGATTCATGGTACATGATTTTAGGTTTCTTGGTTGTTACATAACAGAAATTTAGAAGTTTTTGCAAATAGACTACATTATATTTCAAGTGCTTTTTACTTAATGATTTTTTTAAACAAATTCAGACAAACAATACTTAACTGGCCTCTAGAAAATTGTTCTCTTTGGTATATCAGTACCTTTCATTTACCTTTTAAATAAGTCCTCGAGAAATAAACTCAGGACAATTTTAGTTTGCCTGTGTGTGTGTGTGTGTGTGTGTGCACATACGTGTGTTCCTTCCCAAAACCGTCTTTGTGGACAGTCCAATTCTAAAATGTAATTGGAATTCTGGAATATTGTTGCATGACATTCTGCTGAAATTTGACTATTGAATCCATTTATACAACCCCTTTAGATAATGTATGCATATTTTCCTTTTTCAAATAGAAAGAAGTAAATGTGATGTGAGTACTGTTTCAAATAATAGTACCAGAAGTTTTTTAAAAAGGTCAATTTTGCTGATACAATTTTGGAGTCTATTATGAATAAATTGCCCTTTCTCATATATCTTCATTACATGTTATGCTTCCTAATTTCCACCATTTCCCCCCAAATTTGAATAAAGTAGAGCTATTCAAAATATTGGCTAATAAAAGGAAATACACTCCATTTATTAACTAGAAAAGTAAGTTCCTTTACGAAATTTAAGTTAGGTGATATACCAATATATTATGAAAATTGGTTCTGTTAATTTTTCCTTTCAAATTATTTTCTCTATTACAAGTTCTACACCTTTAAGAAAGATTTTTAATGATGAAAAAAATTACAAAGCAGCTTAATAAAGCTTCTGTCTTGGCTTGACTTGTGCTGCTATAACAGAATACCACAGACTGAGTGATTTATAAAGAACATAATTTTATTTAGAGGCTGGCATCTCACAAGGGCTGTCCTGCTGCCTCATCCCATGGCGGAAGGGGGAGGGGCAAAAAAGAATGAGACAAAGAGCAAGAGGTGACCAAACCCATATTTTAAAATAAGAAAACCATTCCCATAATAATGGCATTATTCTATTCATGCAGGTGGTGCCCCCATGACCCAAACGTCTCCAATTAGTTCTCATCCCCTAATGCCATCACATTGGGAATCAAGTTTCCAGTACATAAATTTGTTACTGAAACACCTGGCATTTTGTCTAGGTTCTGCTGCTCACTGCACAAAAAGCAAATCACAGAGACAAGTATCGCCAAGGAAGAAGGCTTTAATCAGGTGCCACAGCTGAGGTGATGAGAGATCAGTCTCACATCCGTCTCCCTGACCAACTAAAACTAGGGGTTTATATAGCAGGGAAGAAATGTAGCAGTGTTTTGTAAAAAGAGGAACTAGAGAAGGGCAAAAAGGCAATCATGATGAATGAGGGATCCTGCATCTCATTGTCTGAATGCAGTGATCTGGTGAGTTTCAGTTCTTTCAGTCTTTTTTTTGAGAGGCCCTAAGGTGGTTTCCTGAGGAAGGAACTCAGATAAAACAAATGTAAGGTTCAAGCTTTAAGACAAGAAGGGTCAATTTCAATGTTTATTTGAAAAACTATCTATGTGACTACTGGGTCAGTTTCAGAACTTTGGGGGACACATTCAAACCATAGCAACTTCAGTGAGGAATTACACTTGCTGAAAACTATCACTGTGAGGTGGGGTTCAATTTATCCAAAGCCATTCCCCAGAGGCTGGATTCTGAACGAGATAGCCTCTTATAGAACATCAGGGAAACCCACTATAGAATAGTTTTTAAAGTAATTAACCCTATAGAGTTCTGACATGGAATATCAAGACTGGAAACAACTACAATGCTTGCATCCCAGCTGATTACATCAAGTCTGGAACCTACACTCTCATAAACATTGAACAGTAAGTCGATAGAATAGGGCTCAAGACCAGTATTATGCTCAGCCGTTCTGATTATGGATTCCAGTCACTGCCCACATCAAAGGAGGGAATGGCTCTTCCCCAATCACACACGACAAAGGGGAAGTCTCTCATGGTGTCTAATGTCTAGCCCTGTGTTCTGTTCCATAATGTGCTGGGTAGTGGGAGACCTGCACATGGGAGATGTGTATATTTGATACAGGCAATTGCCTTTGTTGACATAAAAATTTCATTCCATGCAATTTCTTAATTCTAAAATTTCATGGAGAATATGTTTAGTTTTTTAAGTTTGATTTTAAAGTTTGTATTCTCCATAGTTCTAGAGCAAGGGTTTTCTAGCAATGTAAAGAAACATATTTTCGTATGATATCAAAATATTTTGGAATCACTGTAATCTCCATTGTCAACCATGCATTCTGTGATAGATAATAAAAGAATGTTGTTTTAGGTAACTAAATAGTCTGATAATGTGTTACCTAATCCATGAGTAAATATATTAAAATAACATCTGAAAAAAATCTATTGTTTAATAACTTGTGAGGAAAACAAGAGTTGAAAAAAATGTTGATGACTCAGAATCCATCAACATAAATCATTGGCACAAATGAAAAAGATTAAACTTTCAAAAAATTAAGAATTATGTTTCAAGCCTATACCATTTTATCATGATTTCTTAACCTCATGCTTCTGTATCTAATAAATTTGGATTTGACAATCCTCTTTCTATATAGACCACTGTTCTTAACAACAACAGCAAAAATTCTGTGAGCTTCAAAATTTGAGTCATTTTGAATTGAACAGACCCTTCATTAATTTATCCATTTATAAATATTCGCACACATTTATACTATGGAAAGCACCATTCTACACTTTTTTTTTTTTTTTTTTTTTTGAGACAGAGTCTTGCTCTTGTAGCCCAGGCTGGAGTGCAGTGGCATGATCTCAGCTCACTGCAGCCTCTGCCTCCTGGGTTCAAGCAATTCTCCTGACTCAGCCTCCTGAGTAGCTGGGATTACAGGCACCCACTGTCATGCCTGGCTAATTTTTGTACTTTTAGTAGAGACAGGGTTTCACCATGTTGGCTAGGCTGGTCTCCAATTCCTGACCTCAGGTGATCTGCCCACCTCGGCCTCCCAAAGTGTTGTGATTACAGGCGTGAGCCACCATGCCTGGCCCATTCTACACTATTAAAGGCACACAAAGAATCTAATGTGCATACTTACTTAAAGAAGACCAGGGAAATGGTTTACAGACAGTGATCACAGCTTTATTTGGTATGTAATCAATTTAGAGTTTCTGTATAGAATTTTAAAATATTAATTCGAGTAAAATAGGATATGTTAGGATACCAGATTATGAGATGAGACAGATGGATAAAAAAGAGATTTGGATAGGATAAGGTAGTGAGAAGAGATGAGAAGAGAAAACGAGAGGAGAGGATAGGAGAAGGGAGGAGAGGAGAGAAGACCCATGGGATATGTGTATTTTGCAATAGCCAGTTGTTTTGCTGACATACTAATAAAGCTTATTCTCATTCCTTGCAGTTTCTTAATTCCAAAATGTCACAATTTTTATTGTGCTCTGTAATAACAGGTATACTGTTGTAAGACTAGAAGACAGTAGACTAGAGTAGCCTGAATGGTAAAGGTGAGAATAAGAATGCATACTCTGGATCACCCTATAAAATGTATTCCTTACTGAAAGTGTTAGTCAAAAAGTATGAAAGCTATAGTTGTGGTGCAAACTAAATGAATGCAAATAATTATGACATGAAGAAAACAGTAAATGTTTAAAGAGTCAAAATATGAGGATTCAGAGATGGGAAAAGATTACTTCACTTGGGGAAATGTGATGATCATTCAAGTACCCTTGGTAGCATTTCTCTGAAATAGGAAAGACAATTTCTTCAGAGAATTAAGGGGAGGAGGCAGTGAGATAGTTTCAATGGAATAGGAAATGATCACCCTATAAATATTCCTTTAAAAAGACGTTATTTCCTACAAACATCAATAATAGCAAATACATACATAGAATTAAGATCAAAGATTTCATAAAATGTATTTCTTTACATTTTAAGTCCACTTTGTAATAATAATGCCATAAATAAAAATAATTATCACTTTTCACTCCCTAGTATGTCTACAATATCATCCTAGATACTTTGTGTAATTCATTCTGTACAAAACCATTATGAGGTAGGTATTTCCTGTAACTCCCACTTCAGGTGATGAAAATTAACTCTGAAAGCTTGGGAAACTTACCTCTCGGTCATTCATGTAGCATGTGGATGAGTGGGTACAGATTTTATATGCAACTATATTTCTCCCAAGCTGCTGTTCTGAACCACCACATTCTTCTACTCTTGGAAAGTATAGGGATAATTGACTAGAGAAAAAAAAAGTTTCTAAGTACATACAGATTCGTTAATACAGTGATCTTTCAGTTATAAAGAAACTAGAATATGTGAGAACTGCCTACTCTAAAGAATCTCACAGTAACTAATCTACTCCTATCTTTTTATAGGTTTTCCAAGTTGGTTCAAACTAATGTGAACTTTCTAGATCGAATCCACTAATCCACAATGCACACACAATATGAGGAATAGTAACTTAACCTCACTTTTCTCTAGATGGATTTCTGGGTATGAGTTTCAAGTCTTTTGGCATCAAATACTAAAACCTCCAGTAATCCCAATGCAGATGTGCAACAAGACAATTTTTTTTTTTTATAAAAAAAAAGTTTGGAAGAAACATATTGGCATATCTATTTACATTTTAATGGGATATGGGTCTGGGGCTACATTTTCCATCTTACGGAACTAGTTTCCTAGTAAAGTATTTTGAATCCTGCTGACATTTTGCCTTAGTGCCTCTCAATCATTTAAATATAACATTTTAGTTTACGTAATCTTCCAACATATTTAATTTTGTTCTGAATCTCAAAAATTAGCCCCTAGAGTATAAGTGCAACATGTAAATATGCATCTTATAAAATGCCAGAAATAAAGGATCAATGCCAATAGAATGAGAGAAGCATATTAATAATTTTCACAACTACTTACAGAGCAGTCTGTAAAGAGCAGCCTGACAGAAGCTCAGCCATTTCTCTGACACTATGATCCTTGAATCTGGGGGAGATTTAAAGTAATGAGGTCGCCACTATTTTTTAATATGCTCCAATCCAGTTAGAGCCTTGGGTTTTTTCTTCAATGTGACATAAACCTATAAAATTCTCTTTCATTCAATCCTGCTCCTTTTTATCTAGGTGACACCTATGAATTAAAAAAATAATTTGTGCAATGTGCATCTGTATAACTTTTCTAAAACAGTTGAAGCCTCACTGTGCATGTCCTCCTTCCTCAGCATTTTCTCTTCACACCTTTCAGAGAAATTCACAATCTTGAATCTGTTTTTATCATTACCAACATATCTTTATAATTGTCCTACCTGTGCGTTGTTTTGAATGTTTTGATAATATTTTAATGGCATTATTTTATACATATATATTCATATCTATAAAAATTAACTCACTGTTCTTTTCAGCAACAACTTTTGAGCAATTTTCAGCAATGAATTTAAGCATTTACATTGAATTGACTTATTTTAATTTTTGTATAGTGTATTAGTGCAAAAACATTCCTATATTGTTAAGTTGTTCTCTTCTTAAATAAACATTTAAACTTTTTCTAGTTTTATAATAATGTAAATGTCATTCTTGTGCATGTTTCCTTGTTCACGTATGTGGAAAGTTAGCGAATAAACAAAGCGAAATGGCTGAATTAAAGATTATTTGAATATACGAGTTGATTAGATATTGCTATGCCTGTATTTCTCCCCAGTGTATTTAAGCCAATTTACTTAGCTTCAGTCAATGGATGAGCATATTGGATTTTTTTATTTTTCATTTCAGGTGATGTTTGCAAAAAGTTTGTTTCTCTTTTACTTATATGATGTTTTATGTTTTGTAGCACTTTTGATCTGTTCTGAATACTAATCTATGTTCAGTTATAGGCATTGTAATATTTTCTTCCAAATTTGTCTCTAAAACTAAATGATAAAGTCTTATGACAGAGTTCTTTTTTCTTGATATTGTTTGAATGTATTCAAATCAGGAATCTTTTTAAAAGTTTTATTGTGAAATAATTTTAGATTTTCACAAGAATTGTAAAGACCTTGCAGAGTTCCTATAGATCTTCACTCAGCTTTCTATACTGTAAATATCTTAACTAACCAGGGTACATTTTTCAAAACTAAGAAATTAATATTGGTCAAATGCCATTAACTAACCTACAGACTTGATTCCACCAAATTTTTTACTAATTCTATTTTTCTTTGCCAGGATACCATGTTGCATTAAGTCATCTTGTCATAGTCTTCTTCTATCTGTGACATTTTCTCATCCTGTTCATGTTATTTATAACCTTAACACTTTTGAAGGGTAATTATTCAGATTTTGTAGAATATTTTTCAATTTGGGTTTGTCTGAAGTTTTCTCATGGTGAGACTGAGTACATGGATTTTGAGAAAACTGTCCTACTCATTGCATCAAACCAGGGGTATATGATATTTATGACTTAGAAACTTTGATCATCAGTGAAAGTAGAGGTTGTTAGGCATCTCTGCTTTAAAGTCAACATTTTACCTCTTCATACTCTATACCTTAGAAATACTATTCTTTTTAAATTTTTACTTTACTTGTGTTTCTTTAGAAAAAGTTGCCTATACTGATATGATAAAATATTATTCTAGTTTTGCTCTCTCTGTTTATTAAACTACATGAAATTGGTGTTTGCTATTGATGAGGGTTATAGACCCAGTACATTCTCAAAAGAGATAATCAATTTTTCCATCAGTATTAATTTCTCTTTTTCTTCTGTTCTGATCTGCAAGTGTATTTCTGCTGTGTATGAAGTTTCCATAGGAATGTGGATATTTCTTTCTTGGATTTCAGTTCTGTTTAATTGGGAAATGTCTATACTCCTCCAGGATGTTGACAGGGTGGTAACTAATATGATTTTATAGTAAGTTTTCTCATGTTGTGGAACAAGTTCCTCAATCATGTGCGTTTTAAAAATTGCCTTTGTTATATTCAGTCCTTTGCCCATGCAAATCAGTATTAGAAAGACCTGATAAACTGATTTCATTGGCAGATTAAGTTAAGGAGAATAAAGGCTTTTCTGAGTTTTTTAATCTTATTTATAAGTGTAGCGAATTCCTTCTATTTATGTCATTTTCTTAATTATTTCATTTCTATCTATATTTTAATTAAAATCAATAATATTATAGGCTTTATGATTTTTTTAGATTTATTAATACTTTATATTTTGCTGTTATTATAACAACAAAATGTGTCACATTTTTAAAAAAATTTAAAAATATTTTTAAAATATTTGCTGCTAGTGCAGAGGAATGCATTTGATATACTAATGTTTATTGTACATTTGGCAAACATGTTAAATTGTCTTAATAATTTAAATAGATTGTTTGCATACTGTCTAGAGTTTTTTACTTTGACAGTTATATCATCTATGAAAAATAATAATTTCTTTAACTCTGTAATTTACCTTCTGCTTATTTTATTTTTATTATTATAATGACTAGATATCCAGGGAATTTTTACATAGAAACTGAAATGGTGTGCATCTTTGATTTGTTCTAGATTTTAAGTGGAAAGCTTTTAACATTTAATAACTATATTTAATATATTATGTAGATTTTGAAAATAATTTTTATTAGAATAAAAATGTTTCTGTTTTATATAATACGGTTAAGATTTTAAAATTCGTTAGGTGTTCAATTTGATCAAATACTTTAATAAAATAACTATTCCTCATTGTTCTCCCATTTTGATGAAAAACTCTAATAAATTTTTTTTTTTTTTTTTTTTGAGACGGAGTCTCGCTCTGTCACCCAGGCTGGAGTGCAGTGGCACGATCTCGGCTTACTGCAACCTCCGCCTCCTGGGTTCAAGCAGTTCCCTGCCTCAGCCTTCCGAGTAGCTGGGATTACAGGCACCTGCCACCATGCCCGGCTAATTTTTTCTATTTTTAGTAGGGACAAGATTTCACCATCTTGGCCAGGCTGGTCTTGACCTCCTGACCTGATGATGCACCCGCCTCAGCCTCCTAAAGTGCTAGGAATACAGCCATGAGCCACTGCGCCTGGCCAAATTTTCTTACTTAAGCACAGCATAATCATGATCCATTACTTTTATATCCCTTACTAGACAGGTTTTTAA
Source organism: Nomascus leucogenys (assembly GCF_006542625.1). NCBI lineage: Eukaryota > Metazoa > Chordata > Mammalia > Primates > Hylobatidae > Nomascus > Nomascus leucogenys. The sequence goes on from NC_044395.1 coordinate 99,153,927, forward strand.
TATTTATTTAGAATTTTGCTTACATTTCATAAATGAAATTGATCTATAATTTTCCTTTTTATACTGTCATTACCTAATTTTGATATTAAAGCTGTAATCACCTCATAAAGGAGAGTTTTTCTTTTATGATGGGTTGTGTTCTGGTACATCCTGTACAAGTCTGAAAAAAAGGACCATCTTAAATTAGATCCCTGAATAAAAAATATTATTGGCCTGGTATATTCTTGGCTAGATAACTGCACTATGAATTAGTTTTAAAAGAGTTATATAGCCATTCAGGCTTAATTTTTATTCCAAATAGGATTGGTAATTTTCATTTTTTTTTTCTAGAAACTTGTTTCCTTTTTATTCTTTGGCTGAATTCTGAATGCATGCATATAGCAGAGGAGAGGCAATTGCTTCTTGGCCTTTTGGCTGAAGTCAAGTGGAGGAGAGACAATATATCAATGCTAATTGCTGAGTTTCTCCAGGAAATAAAATATGTAATAATTATTTGAGATATATTCAAAAATCCATGTTTAATCACTGAAACCTGTAATTATGTTATCCAATATGACAAAGGGATGTTGCAGATGTGATTAGGCAGATTGAGGTAATTATTGTGGATTATCTGGGTGGCTCTAATATAATCACAACATGTCCTATTAGAGAGACATGAAGGGAGTGAGAGTAGTGACAACAAAAGCAAGAGATTGACTCAGGGTTTTCTTCAACCTCCTCAGCCTAATGTGGGAATATAGATTGGATTATCAAAAAAAAATCTGTGAATAAATCTCTTGTTTATTGAGAAATCCTAGTGACATATTTGCAGGAAACTATAAAGGTCTGGGGAATGGGGGAATGTTATACCAGCAGAAGCACTGCCAGATTGGACTAAGAGGGAAAGGCAGAGGGCGTCGGGGGAAGAGAGAGAGAGAGAGAACCTTCTAAGCCATCAGATCTCGTAAGAATTCACTGTTACAAGAACAGCAAGGAAGAAAATCTACCTCCATGATCCAATCACCTCCCAACAGGTCCCACCCTCAAAGGTGGGGATTACAATTTGAGATGAGATTTGGATGGGGACATGAGCCAAACCATATCATTTCACCCCTGACCCCTCCAAAACCTCACATCCTTTTTACATTTCAAAATCAATCATGCCTTCCAAACAGTTGCTCCAATCTTAACCCATTCCAGCATTAACTCAAAAGTCCAAGTCCAAAGTCTCATCTGAGACAAGGGAATTCCCTTCCACTTATGAGCCTGTAAAATTAAAACCAAGTTAGTTATTTACAAGACACAATGGGGGTACAGACAGTGGGTAAATGTTCCCATTGCAAAAGGGAGAAATTGACCAAAACAAAGGGGCAACAGGCCCCATGCAACTCAGAAACCCAGCAGGGCAGACCTTAAAACTTAAGGCTCCAAAATAATCTCCTTTGACTCCATGTCTTACATCCAGGGCATGCCGATGCAATAGGTGGGCTCCCAAGCTATTGGGCAGCTCTGCTGCTGCAACTCTGCAGGGTACAGCCCCTGAAACTTCTTTCACAGGCTGCTGTTGAATGCCTGGAGCTTTCCCAGGCACACAGTGCAAGCTGTCAATGGACCTACCATTCTAGGGTCTGGAGGATGATGGCCCTCTTCTCACAGCTCTACTAGGCAGTGCCCCAGTGGGGACTCTGTGTGGGGGCTCCAATCCCACATTTCCCTCCTGCACTGCCCTAGCAGAGGTTCTCCATGAGGGCACTGCTACTGCAGCAGACTTTTGCCTGAGCATACAGTTGTTTCCATACATACTCTGATATGTAGACACAGGTTTCCAAACCTCAATTTTTGCCATCTGTGCATCCACATGCCCAATACCATGTGGAAATTTCCAAGGCTTGGGGTTTGCACCCTCTGAAGCCACAGCCTGAGCTATACTTTGTCCTATTTTAGCCATGAGTAGAGCTGGAGCACTGGGGACACAGGGCTCTATATCCCAAAGTTTCACAGAGCAGTGGGGGCCCTGATCCCAGCCCACAAAACCATTTTTCCCTCTTAGGCCTCTGGGCTTGTGATGGGAGGGCCTTCCATTAAGATTGCTGAAATGCCCTGGAGACATTTTCCCAATGTCTTGGCTAATAACAACAGATTCCTCATTACTTTGTGCATATTTATGCAGCCAGCTTCAATTTCTCCCCAGGAAGTGGGTTTTTAGTTTTTATCACATAGTCAGGCTTTGAACTTTCCAAACTTTTATATTCCGCTTCCCTTTTAAACATAAGTTCCAATTTCAGATCATATCATTGTGACTGTATGCATTCAGAAACAGCCAGGTCACATCTTGAATGCTTTGCTGCTTAGAAATGTATGCTTCCAGATACCCTAAATTATCTCTCTCAAGTTCAGAGCTTCACAGATCTCTAGGGCAGGAGCTAAATGCCATCAGTCTCTTTGCTCAAGCATGGCAACCATGGCCTTTGCTCCAGTTCCCAATACGTTCCTCATCTCCATCTGAGACCACCTTAGCCTAGACTTCATTATCCACATCACTGTCAACATTTTAGTCAAAACCATTCAACAAGTCTCTAGGAAGTTCCAAACTTTCCCAAATCTTCCTGTCTTTTTCTGAACCCTGAAAACTGCTCCAACCACTCTGCTATAAAGAACTACATGAGACTAAGTAATTTATTAAGAAAAGATATTTAATTGACTTACAGTTCAATTAAACCTGGAGGACAGCAGACCTCTTCTCACAGACCACTAGGCAGTGCCCCAGTAGGGACTCTGTGTGGTGACTCGTACCCCACATTTCCCTGCTGTACTACCCTCAAAGAGGTACTGCAAAGAGCCCCGCCCATGCAGCAAACTTCTGCTTGGATACCCAGGCATTTCAATACATCCTCTCAAATCTAGGCAAAAGTTCCCAAACCTCAGTTCTTGACTTCTGTGCACTCATAGGCTCAACACCACATGAAAGCTGTCAAGGTTGGGGACTTGCATCCTCAGAAGCCATGGGCTAAGCTGTACTTTGGCCCTTTTTAGCAATGATGGGAGCGGCTAGGACATAGGGCACCAACTTCCTAGGCTGCAGACAGTACAGGGACCCTGGGCCCAACCCATGAAACCACTTTTTCCTCCTAGGCCTTCAGGCCTGTGATGGGAAGGACTGCTGTGAAGACCTCTGACATGCCCTGGAGATATTCTCCTCATTGTCTTGGAGATTAACATTCAGCTCCTCATTACTTATGCAAATTTATGCAGCTAGCTTGAATTTCTCCTCAGAAAATGAGATTTCTTTTTCTATCACATTGTCAGGCTGCAAATTTTCCTATTTTCCTAACTTTTATGCTCTGCTTCCTTTATAAAACAGAATGCCTTTAACAGCACCCAAGTCACTTCTCATATGCTTTGCTGCTTATAAATTTCTTCTATCAGTTGCCCTTAATCATTTCTTTCAAGTTCAAAATTCCACAAATCTCTAGGACAGGGGTAAAATGCTGCCAGTCTGTAGGCTAGAACATAAGAGGAGTCACCCTTGCTCCAGTTCCCATCCCACCTCTTGCATCAGTATGACCTGGATATGAGTCATGGAGTCAAAGGAGATCATTTTGGAGCTTTAAGATTTGACCGCCCTGGGCGCAGTGGTTCATGCCTGTAATCCCAGCACTTTGGGATGCCAAAGTGGGTGGATCACAAGGTCAGGAGATTGAGACCATCCTGGCTAACATGGTGAAACCCTGTCTCTACTAAAAATACAAAAAAATTAGATGGGCATGGTGGTGGGCACCTATAGTCCCAGCTACTCGGGAGGCTGAGGCAGGAGAATGGTGTGAACCCAGGAGGCAGAGCTTGCAGTGAGCTGAGATTGAGCCACTGCACTCCGGGCTGGGCAACAGAGCGAGACTTCGTCTCAAAATTTGACTGCCCAACTGGATTTTTAGACTTGCGTGGGGCCTGTAGCCCTTTGTTTTGGCCAATTTCTTCCATTTGGAATGGCTGTATTTACCCAATGCCTGTACCCCCATTGTATCTAGGAAGTAACTAACTTGTTTTTGATTTTACAGGCTCATAGGTGGAAGAGACTTGCCTTGTCTTGGAGTAGACTTTGGACTGAGGAGTTTTGAGTTAATGCTGAAATGAGTTAAGACTTTGGGGGAAAGGCATGATTGGTTTTGAAATGTGAGGACATGAGATTTGAGAGTGGCCAGGGGCAGAATGATATGGTTTGGCTGTGTCCCCACCCAAATCTCATCTTGAATTCCCATGTGTTGTGGGAGGGACCCAGTGGGAGGTAATTGAATTATGGGGGCAGGTCTTTCCTGTGCTGTTCTCAGGATAGTAAATAAGTCTCACAAGATCTGATGGTTTTAAAATGGGGAGTTTCCCTGCACAAGCTCTTCTGTAGTCTGCCACCATGTGAGACATGCCTTTCACCTTCTACCATGATTGTGAGGCCTCACCTGCCTCACAATCATCTGGAACTGTAAGTCCATTTAACCTCATTCTTTTGTAAATTGCCAGTCTCAGGTGTGTCTTTATCAGCAGCGTGAAAATGGACTAATACACATGCTTTGTGCTTAAAAATTACTAAAATTCTACTTTAGCTCAAAGAAAGAGGGCAAGGAAGGGTGCAGCAGGAAATAAAATCTGAGAATTAAAAGGCTGAGGCAGATCCTGAAGAACTTTTGGGGTCATTTACATGGATATTGGCTTTTAATCTGCACAACTTAAAAAATATTAGACATTTTTGAGCAGGAATAACACAGTGAAACTTCTATTTAAAAACACAACTTTCAACTGCTATGTTGAAAAAAGACTGTAGAAGAGAATGAAAAGATCATGGAAACCAAGCCAAAAATTATTGCTAAAATTTAAGTGAAAGAGAGTGACTTGGGCTAGTGTGATAATGGTGGAGTTGGTAAGAACTAGCCAAATTTTTTGTATTTTTAAATAAGATTTTTTTATGAGCATGATGTGGAGTAGGAGCAAAGAGAGGAATCAAGAATAATCACAACATCTTTGGTCTGAGCCAAATAATTGATCTGATATTTACTGACTTTAGAATGAGTACATAAGATGCAGATTTAAAGAGAAAAATCAGAATTTCATTTCCAAACCTTTTACTTTTCTAGATAGATATCTAAGTGTGGTTATCAAATATGTAGTGGTAGACTAGAATTTAGCAATGTGATCTAGGCTGGAAACAATTTTTAATCCTTAAAACAGCATTTTCCAAAGTGTATTCCGTGTCTATTTCTGCAGCAGGTTAATAAGTACTAAACACACAGCTTATTTAATCAACTTTTTTTTTGTTTTTTTTTTGAGACAGAGTCTCGCTGTCACCCAGGCTGGAGTGCAGTGGCGCGATCTCGGCTTACTGCAGGCTCCGCCTCCCAGGGTTCACGCCATTCTCCTGCCTCAGCCTCCTGAGTAGCTGGGACTACAGGCGCCTGCCACAACGCCCAGCTAATTTTTTGTATTTTTAGTAGAGACAGGGTTTCACTGTGTTAGCCAGGATGGTCTTGATCTCCTGACCTCCTGATCCGCCCGCCTCGGCCTCCCAAAGTGCTGGGATTACAGGCATGAGCCACCGTGCCCAGCCTTAATCAATATTTTTTAGAAATGTTGAATTACTATAAACAGGTTTCCTTACTTTAGTACTGCTCAGAATCATTAATATAATAATATAATTTTGATATCTAATGGTGATAACATAGTATATAGAGTTTTCCAAATGGTTCTATCTAAAATATATCTTTTCTAGGAAAATTTGGGATAATTGTTTGAAAGAAACATTTTATGTAAAACGATGACAACCACCCTTGGCCTTATTTAACAAATGAAATAATTAAGTTTTTAAAAACTTGAATAGTTATTCAGGGTTATATAGCTGGCCTTCAAACCCATGTTGATCTTTCTTACTGTTTAATTGAACTCATGAAAAAGAAAAGGGTGGCAATATAGTCAAGTGTGATTTCATTCCACATACAGATAAGCAGAGTAAACCAGACAAAATTTCCCAGGACTTGGTAAAACAGGCCTAATGGAGAAAATAAAACTGCAGGGGCTTAGTAGATGCAAGACAAAGTATCCTGTTTGATTCTATTTAGTTCTGACTAGAATTATTTTAATTAATAATGGCTGTATAATCCAGAGGCTTGTAGAGAGCTTGGAATATATTTTTGCACCAGTATGGATTTTTTTTCTAGCATTTATAGACTGTATGGGTTATTGAAAACTTTTCCTAATTCAAGGTACTCTGTATATCTTTAACCACAATATTTCTGAGATGTGTGTCAACAAGGTGACTTTCCTCCAGTTAGAAGGGAATCAGAGGGGTGGAAGAATGGTGGATAGTGTTAAACACAAAAAGGAATAAAATACTGGGAGGCCGAGGCGGGCAGATCACCTGAGGTCGGGAGGTCGAGACCAGCCTGACCAATATGGAGAAACCCCATCTCTACTAAAAACACAAAATTAGCCAGGTGTGGTGGTGCATACCTGTAGTCTCAGCTACTTGAGAGGCTGAGACAGGAGAATCGTTTGAATCCGGGGGACAGAGGTTGCAGTGAGCCGAGATTGCACCATTGCACTCTGGCCTGGGCAACAAAGTGAAACTCAGTCTCAAAAAAAAAAAAAAAAAAAGGAATAAAGTAGTCAGTCAATACAAAGCAAATGTGAGGAAATTACTATTCTTTTTAACAATTTTGAAATGTTTAAAATTAGTATCACCTCAAGTTTTGGTCAAATTAATATATCTGACCTGTGACCCCATGGAAGTATAAGGTGGTAGACATCACGGTGGGCTGAAATTTGAACCCCCAGTGACTTTAGCTTTTGCTAACAACCAATTCTTTAGATTTTAATATTGAATTCTGAACTTCGGAATATTTGCTAGTAATGTGTTGAGTGATTAAGGATTATAAAATTTGCTATTAGTAAGCTAATACTTTTCACATTATTATCATGTCCTGATGGCTTTAATTCCATGTTCTACAAAGAAGATTACCTGCCATGCAATATTTGGCAAGGTTACAAACCTCTCTCTCTCTCTCTTTTTTTTTTTTTTTTTAAGGCAGAGTCTCGCTCTGTCGCCCAGCTGGAGGGCAGTGGCACAATCTTGGCTCACTGCAAGCTCTGCCTCCCAGGTTCAAGGCCATTCTCCTGCCTCAGCCTCCCGAGTAGCTGGGACTATAGGCGCCTGCCACCAAGCCTGGCTAATTTTTTGTATTTTTAGTAGAGACGGGGTTTCACTGTGTTAGTCGGGATGGTCTCGATCTCCTGACCTTGTGATCCGCCCACCTTGGCCTCCCAAAGTGCTGGGATTACAGGCATGAGTAAAACCGCGCCCGGCCAAGTTTACAAATCTATGTCTGTGCATATGCCAATACAAGTAACAGAAACACCGGAAATTTCATTTTGTTGTTTGAGTTATAGAAAGTAATATCTACAAAAATTATACAATACTGTACTGATACCTCAGCCTGTGAAGACTCTTCAGGATATTCAGGGTAAATTTTACATTCTCCAGTTATCTATTTCCTAATGCTGTAAATTCATATTGTCACTACTACTGTAGTGACAAAGCATGTGTAAGGAATCCACCCTAAAAATATACATATAAAACAAACTTAACAACGAGTACACTTATATGAGGTAATGGATATTGACTCATGAAGGGAAAGAGTTCTTTAATAGGCAGTCTAGTAATGCAAGTAAGAGTATAAGTTTTGATATCAGGAACGCATGAGTCAAAATTCTGGCTTTATAATTTATTATCTGAGTGTTCTAGGGTCAGTTATCAGAACTCTGTAAGCATTAAATCTCTGATATGTAAGTCCAGATACAAATCACTGCCTTATAGAGTGTTAGAGTTATTGCTTACTTTAGTAGCAAGCACATATACTAAAATTGTGATAATACAGAGAAGATTTGCATGGCCCCTGTGCAACAACAACACACAAATTTGTGAAGCATTCTATGTTTCACAAATTGAAAAAAGGCACAGACAAAGAGAGAATTCTAAAAAGAGCAAGATAAAAGCTTCAAGTCACCTGTGAGGGAATCTGTATTAGACTATGAGAGGATTTTGCAGAAAAAAAAATCACAGACTGGGGGAATGGGTTGATATACTCAAAGGGTTGGGAAAAATAAATACATAAAACCCTTATCAATCCTGAATACTATACCCAGCAATACATTCAGAAATAAAAGAGAAATAAACCCTGTCCCAGAGAAACAAAAGCTGACATAATTTATCATCACTAGACTGGACTTAAAACAAATGCTTAAGGGAGATGTTCAACTGAAAAAAAGGGATCATTACTATCATGAAAACATAAAAATGTATAAACCCAATTGGTAGAGACAAATTCATAATCAAATCCAAAGTACTCTATTACTGTAATGGTGATGTGTTAATTTTTCAAATCTCTAGTACAAAGGTTAAAAGTCAAAATAATATACCTATGCCTACAGTTATAGTAAAAAATAACTATAGCTACAATAAGTTGTAAAATATAAAATATTAAAAGACACAAAATGTTCTCAACATAAGTAATCACCAGGGAAATGCAAATTAAACCATTATGAGATATCATCTCATACCCATAAGGATGACTATTAATTAAAAAGGAAAAGATAAATGTTGGCAAGGGTGTGGAGATAAGGGAACCCTGGTACACTGTTGATGGGAATGTAGTTTGCTATAGCCATGATGGAAAGCAGTATGAAGGCTCCTAAAGAAGTTAAAAATAAAACTACTATATGACCTGGAAATCCATTTTCTGAATACATACACATAAGAGATAAAATAGACACCTTGCAAATGTATCTGTACTCTCATGTTGATTGCAGGATTATTTACAATAGCAACACATGTAAACAATATAAATACCCATAGACAGACAAATGGGTAAAGAAAATATCACAAACACACACATAAAGACACACACACACAGAAATAATCACCCCTAAAAAGAAGGAGGTCTACAACATGAATGGAACTACTATAGACGACATTATGCTAGGTGAAATAAGCCAGACAGAGAAAGAAAATTATTGCATAATCTTACTTATATGAGGAATTTTTTTAAAATAAAAAGAGCTCAAATATGCAAGGATGATAAAGCAGTGGTTACCAGAAATGAAGGGGATAGGAAGGAAATAGGGAGATATATGTCAACGAATACAGAATAACAGATGTATAGGAAATGTAGAGTGTTAGCCTGTGTTCATGCTGTTGATACAGACATACTGGAGACTGGGCTATTTACAAAAGAAAAAGATTTCATTGGACTCACAGTTCCATGCGGATGGGGAGGCCTCACAATCATGGCAGAAGGCAAGGAGGAGCAAGTCACATCTTATGTGGATGGTGGCAGGCAAAAACAGAGCTTGTGCAGAGAAACTCCCATTTTTCACACCATCAGATCTCGTGAGACCCATTCACTATCACAAGAACAGCAAGGGAAAGACCCACCCCCATAATTCAGTAATTCTCCACCAAATCCCTCCCACAACACTTGGAAATTATAGGAGCCATAAGATGAGATTTGGGTGGGACACAGAGCCAAACTACATCATTCCACCCCAGTCCCTCCCAAATCTCACATCTTCACATTTCAAAACAAATCATGCCTTCCCAGTGGTCCCCTAAAGTCTCAACTCATTTCAGCATTAATTCAAAAGTCTACAGTTTAAAGTCTCATCTGGGAAAAGACAAGTCCCTCCCACCTATGAGCCTGTAAAATCAAAAACAAGTTAGTTACTTCCTAGATACAATGTGGGTACAAGAATTGGGTAAATACAGCCATTCCAAATGGAAGAAATTGGCCAAAACAAAGGGGCTACAGGCCCCATGCAAGTCCAAAATACAGAAGGGCAGTACAATCTTAAAGCTCCAAAGTGATCTCCTTTGACTCCATGTCTCACATCTGGGTCGCACTGAAGCAAGAGGTGGGTTCCCATGGTTTTGGACAGCTCCACCTCTGTGGCTTTGCAGGGTACAGCCTCCCTCCCGGCGCCCTTCATGGGCTGCCCTTGAGTGTCTGAGGCTTTTCTAGGCTCATGGTGCAAGCTGTTGACAGATCTACCATTCTGGGGTCTGGAGGACAGTGGTCCTTTTCTCACAGCTCCACTAGGTGGTCCTCCAGTAAGGACTCTATGTGGGGGCTCCCACCCCACATTTTCCTTCTGTACTGCCCTAGCAGAGGTTCTCCATGAGGGTCCTGCCCCTACAGCAAACATCTGCCTGGGAATCCAGGCATTTCCATACGTCTTCTGAAATCTAGGCAGAGGTTCACAAACCTCAATTCTTGACTTCTGTGCACCTGCAGGCTCAACACTATGTGGAAGCTGCCAAGGCTTGAGACTTGCACCCTCTTAAGCCATGGCCTAAGCTCTACATTGGTCCCTTTCAGCCATAGCTGGAGTGGCTGGGATGCAGGGCATCAAGTCACTAGGCTGCACACAACATGGGGACCCTGGCCCTGGCCCACAAAACCACTTTTTCATGTAGGCCTTCGGGCCTGTGATGGGAGAGGCTTCTGTGAAGACATCTGACATGCTCTGGAGAAATTTTCCCCATTGTCTTGGGAATTAACATTCAGCTCCTCATTACTTAAGCAAATTTCTGCAGCTGGCATGAATTTCGCCTCAGAAAATGGGATTTTCTTTTCTATTGCATTGTCAGGCTGCAAATTTTCCAAACTTTTATGTTGTGTTTCACTTTTAAAACTGAATGCCTTTAACAGCACCCAAGTCACTTCTTGAATGCTTTGCTGCTTAGAAATTTCTTCCACCAGATACCCTAAATCATCTCTCTGAAGTTCAAAGTTCCACTAATCTCTAGGGCAGGCACAAAATGCCACCAGTCTCTTTGCTACAACATAACAAGAATTACTTTTGCTACAGCTCCCAACATGATTCTCATCTCCATCTGAGACCACCTCAGCCTGGACCTTATTGTTCATATCACTATCAGCATTTTTGTCAAAGACATTCAACAAGTCTCTAGGAAGTCCCAAACTTTCTCACATTTTCCTGTCTTCTTCTGAGCCCTTCAAACTGTTCCAACCTCTGCCTATTACCCAATTCCAAAGGCACTTCCACATTTTCAGGTATCTTTTCAGCAATGCCCGACTCTCCTGGCACCAATTTACTGTATTAGTCTATTTTCACACTGCTGATAAAGACATACCTGAGACTAGGCAATTTACAAAAGAAAGAGTTTTAATTGGACTCACAGTTACATGTGGATAGGGAGGCCTCACAATCAGGATAGAAGGCAAGGAGGAGCAAGTCACATCTTAACATGGATGACTGCAGGCAAAAAGAGAGCTTATGCAGAGATACTCGCTTTTTTAACATCATCATATCTCATGAGACCCATTCACTATCATGAGAACAGCATGGGAAAGACCTGCCCCCATGATTCAATAATCCTCCACCGAGTCCCTCCCACAATATTTAGGAATTATGGAAGCCACAAGATGAGATTTGGGTGGGTATACAAAGTCAGACCATATCAATGACCAAATCTAGAAATTTAATGTACAACATGAGAACTAATATTAACAAAATTGCATTTTTTTAAAAAAAGTTTTAGGGTGAAATTAAAGAACATAAATCATCTAAAGCACTTAGAACCTTACACAGGAAGCAACTAGTTGATGTCAGCTAAAGAAATCTTTTTTTTCACCATGGTAAACTTGCGTGAGGTTCTTGTAGAGCTCTATTTGTTAATTTTTATCTGAAAGGAATCTAAGGTACTTAAAAGTAGTAAACTCATTAAAACTTCCGTGTAAACAGCTGTTTAACACATCTTTTCCTAGTCTTGATAATTTCCCCTGTTGAGCCAAATATCAAATGGTTCAGATGCTCATAAAGTAAGGCCCACTCATAGTCACTTGCCTCTAGTTTTTAAAAAGTCCAACCTTCTACAGCTCTACCAGTGGACTGCACTGCCCAAAGTTATGCTTTATGGCATCTGTGTCTATCGCAAATCATAACCTGCTACAGCAGCTTTCAGTAGAGCTATTATTTTCTCTTCTGAAAGATAACTAGCAAAGAGTTAGAGAACAGAAGAAAATATAGGAGTATAACAAAATAAATTCAAGTTGATTTGGTACATTAAAGAATGAGAATCAAAAGTTAATTTTAATAACCATGAATCTGCTTTTCTTAATATGATAGGAAATAATTAATAATCATTTATTTCTGCCAGTTTCAGGGCAGTGCATAATGTTGTGTCCAGACATAAAGAACAAGTAGATAAAAGCTTGCATTTGGAGAAAACAATAAGTAGGCAGAATCATGTTGGTTTATTTGTTAAACTATGTAGGTATTAATCCAATTCCCTGCTTAAGAATAAAAGCATAATAGATCTAAGCTAATATTCTAGAAGAAGATTACTACGACATTAATAGTAAACTTACATGCTTAAGAGGAGACAGTCAAACCCTACAGAATGTACCAGGAACAACAGTTAAGACCAATACCTGTCCAGAGTCAAGGAAGATAAAGCAGGATCAAGAAAGGTAGAATAAAATGAGTGGCATAAGTCCAAGGCAATATTCTTTTAAAGAAAGAAAAAAAGGATACCCTCAATGGTTGAAGTATGTGGGTGAGATCAAGGAAATATATCATATTAGAGTTATAAATATCAAAAAATCTCTGTTAATGAAGAAAATGTACACATTACGTCTATAAATGTTATATGATTGCTGATAAGCTAATAATCAGTTTTGGTCAACTGGTTTGATTTTACTGATAAGTAGGTATATATATATATATGTGAGATGAGCTGGATGGTACAAAGACTATGACGAAGCAGAAACAGAAGAGGTATAATATGGAAAATATGCCTAAGAAAATCACTTCTAATCAGTTACAAAAATTATTTGAGGTTTTTTGAAATTGATTAAAAGTTGCTAGAAATATTTCTTTGTTTTGACTTTATATATTCAAGTAAAAACAGTACAATTTTAAAAATTCTTATTGAATTAATGATATCTGTATCAAATAATACTATACTTTCTTTAGAGGAAAGTTCCGTGTTATGCTAATAACAAGGATAACAAGGCGATAATTGGTGTCATGATTTATATACAATTTAATAAAGGAAAAGGGCTTGATATGATTTTGATGTGTGTCCCCTACAATCTAAAGTTGAAACGTGACCTCCAATGTTGGAGGCGGACGTAGTGGCAATGGCAGCAGCCACTGCCATCAGGTGGCTGCAGCAGGGAGGCTTCCAGCAGCTGCATGCTCCATAAGGCCCACAGGAGCCAAGGGCAAGTGGGAGCCCTGTCCCTCCTGAGCTGGGGCGGGAGCTTTCCAGGTGCCACTGCAGCCACCAAAACCACAGCTGTAGACCAAGTCTTCCCGCTCCATGGAGCAGGCAGGAGCTCCATCCACTGGGCCGGGCTGCAGCTGTCCACATGGTAGGCAGCTCTCCCTGTGCTCTTGGTGGGGCCTGGAGCAGGAAGGATCCCTGCCCTCCCGGATGCAGCTGCAGCCATCAGATCCATGGCTGCAGAGCTGGGCTTCCCACTCCATGGAGCAGGCAGGAGCTGGGGACAAGCAGGAGCCCCACCCTTTAGACTTGGTTGGGAGGGAGCTCTGCAGGTGCAACTGCAGCTCCTCTTTCAGACACAGGACCTGGGCATCTCTGCACCCTCAGAGGCCCAGGAAGCCCCTGAACAATCCCAGCAGCTCAGGTTTGTCTGCTCCCGGTGCCTGGCCTCTCTCCACTCCAGATATACTGGCTCTAACTGGGACTGAGCCTAGGCACTGTCACTGCCTGGCTGCGTATGCATATGCTTGGGGCACTGCCCTGCAACCTTCCCCCCCTCCAGAATTGGGGCACCGATGAGCATGAGAGGGGAAACTGAGAGGGGGAGGAGGGTGGCTCAGTGCTAGCCCGCAGTTGCCCCTTAGTGCCAGCACCCTGGGCCCATGGACAGCCCCGAGGCAGACAGTCTCCTGGACGGAAGGGGGCAGGTCCCCAGTAATGCCTCACCTTCAGGCCAAGGAAGGCCTGAAGGCTGGTGGCCTGGCTGCCAATCCTGGCTACTTGAGTGGGGACTTGTGGTACCTTTTCCAGGCTGTCCCAATGCCACCCATGGACAAATTGGCATGCACTTCCTCCCCTCTTAGGTCTATAAAAGCCCTGTACTCAGCCAGAGCAGGGAGAGAACAGAGAGACAATGGGACTACTGTTAGGTAACATGGGGTACCTTAAAATGGCGCCATACCTTAAGATGGGGCCCGTTCGGGGTTCTTCTCCCCTCCTTGACTGGGCACTGTCTGAATCCACCAAAGGAGGGCCAATCAGAAAGAAGCATCTCCCGCATTCCCTTGGGCCCGCCCCTAGCCCAATCCACATAGGCCCAAGGGATATAAAACCCAGCACACCAGCAGCCCTCTCTCTCTTATCTTCCTTTTCCTTGAGTGGTGCCGCTCGATACCTCCAATAAAGATCTCTTGACCACGACCAGTGTAGTTTGGTCTCTGCCTGGCCCCTTTCAACTACCAACTGCAGAGAGGAGCTACCCTCTCTACTAATAGCAGAAGATGATAGGGTGACCAACTGCAGAGAGGAGCTACCCTCTCTACTAATAGCAGAAGATGATGGGGTGACCAACTGCAGAGAGGAGCAACCTTCTCTACTGAGACAGTCAGAGACTTGCAGAGATGAGCTACCCTCTTTGCTGAGAGCTTCAGAGACCTGCAGAGACTTCAACTTCAGGACAACCAGCTGCAGAGAGGAATACCTATTCCAGGGCCTCCTCTCTGCTGAAAGCTGAACACTCAAACAGGACCACTTGCTTACAGAGAGGTGCTGCCCACTGCGGGTCTCCTCTGAGCTTTTCTAACACTCAGTAAAGCTCCTCTTCATTTTGTTCACCCTCCACTTGTCTGCATACCTCATTCTTCCTGGACAAAGGACAGAACTTGGGCAAAGATGCCACTGGCAACAGAGGTTTCTGGCCAGAAAATCAACACCCTAAAGATTCCAAAACAACAGGAGGTGTTTAAATCAATGGGGGAGATCCCTCATGAATATCTTGATTCTGGCCTCATGTTAATGAATAAGTTCTCTATTTGTTCATGCAAGAATTAGTTGTTTAAAAGAGTTTGGAACCTCTTCTCTCTCAATTCTTTTCTCACTATGTGATATACCTGCTCCCTCTCTCTCTTCTGCCATGAGTACAAGTTTCCTGAGGCTTCACCAGAAGCCAAACAGATGCTGGTGCCTTGCTTGTACAGCCTACAGATCCATGAGCCAAATAAACCTGTTTTCTTTATAAATTACTAAGGTAGTCCTTTATAGCAATGCACAATGGACTAGCACAGGGTTTATGTGATGTAAAGGTTTTATTGAAACCTAATGTGTGTTGTTTTCTAGGGACTATGTAGATTAAGTGAAATGCGTGCAAGAATATTTGATTGATATAAACCAATGTAAGAACTGAGAGGCAGGAAAATCGTTCTTAAAAATTGAAATATACTATGTAAGAAATATTTTCCATTGAGACTTATGTGAACTCTACCTGTGATTCACACACACTTCCACTACAACCTCAATATTGATCTAATAACATTTTTGTTAAAACAAATCACAAATCATTGCCGTTATTAAATTATTAGGGGTAGAAATCTAGCTAACTAAATTGTTGAATTATGCTAGGCTTTAACCATCTCTTTATCAGATTACTATTGAATAAAGTAGATAATGTGTATGCCATTCATCAAGAGATGGCCAATGGCCTTCAAACAGGTAAGATATTAATCTTCCCATTATATATATATATATATATATATTTTTTTTTTTTTTTTTTTTTTTGAGGCGGATTCTTGCTGTCACCCAGGCTGGAGTGCTGTGGCACGATCTTGGCTTACTGCAAGCTCCGCCTCCCAGGTTCTCGCCATTCTCCTGCCTCAGCCTCCCGAGTAGCTGGTACTACAGGCGCCCGCCACCATGCCCGGCTAAGATTTTTGTATTTTTAGTAGAGACGGGGTTTCACCATATTAGCCAGCATGGTCTCAATCTCCTGACCTGTGATCTGCTTGCCTCGGCCTCCCAAAGTGCTGGGATTACAGGCATCAGCCACCGCGCCTGGCCCCATTTTATATTGAGGAAAGGAAGCCTTGGGAAGATTAATTGGTTTAACTCTTTCAGCCTGGCCAGGTGCAGTGGCTTATGCCTGTAATCCCAACACTTTGGGAGGCCAAGGCAGGCGGATCATGAGGTAAGGAGTTTGAGACCAGCCTGACCAACATGGTGAAAACCCATCTCTGCTAAAAATACAAAATTAGCGGGGCATGATGGCATGCACCTGTAATCCCAGCTACTCAGGAGGCTGAGGCGAGAGAATTGCTTGAACCCAGGAGGCAGAGGTTGCACTGAGCCGAGATTGTGTCACTACACTCCAGCCTGGCCGACAAAGTGAGACTCTGTCTCAAGATAAAAAAAAACCTGCAGCCTATGGGATTTGAATCTACATAGTGTTTCCAGATGTGGTGATCAGGTTAATCAAGCAGATTTCTTAAAGCATGGCAGCATGAGGTCAAATAAATTAATAGACACATGTAAAATAACAACATATAAAATTCCTTTCATTCTCTAATTTTTATTATCAAATTTTATGCAATCAAAACAACCAAATGGGGCTGGGTGCGGTGGGTGGCCAGGTATGGTGGCTCACGCCTGTAATCCCAGCACTTTGGGAGGCCAAGGCATGTGGATCACTGGAGATCAGGAGTTAAAGGCCAGTCTGGCCAACATGGTGAAACCCTATCTCTACGAAAAATACAAAAATTAGTAATCTCAGCTGCTCAGGAGGCTGAGGCAGGAGAATTGCTTAAACCTGGGAGGCGGAGGTTGCACTGAGCCAAGATCATGTCACTGCACTAGAGCCTGGGTGACAGAGCAAGACTACATCTAAAAAACAAACAAACAAACAAACGGAAATCCTACTGTAAGAGTTTTTATTTGTTATGGTCACAGGTTGATTGAAGTTAAAAGGAAATTTTATTTCTTAAGTTGTGATTGTCCATCTTGATTATTTTGACATACTGCTTCAGAGAAACAGAAACCAGTGTCAATTTTGAATAAGTTTTCCCACCACTGCAAATGCATATTGTTTCCTTATGACAGACATGTTATGAACAGCATGGGATTGGGATTGCTATCATCTATCCTTACACTGGGTGAGATGTTCCCAGAAAGAGAGAAGACATCATTACAAGACAAACCACCTGTCTTAAAATGCTGAGAAATATCAGTGAATTGGATACATGCTGATGGCCAATATTTGGTGAAGGAAGGAAAAAAAGATAAACAAGCAGGGATGAAAAATAAAATAGGGAGAACATAATTTAGAAATATAGTAAAAAGAAAGAGGAGAAAGAAAGGAACAAAGAGAAGAAGATTAAGAAAAGACAGAGAAAATACAAAGGAAGAAAAAGAGGCAGAGAACAGAGGAGAAAAAGGAATCAGAAAAGAAGAGAGAAATTTAAAGAGAGTGAAATGTGAAATAGAGCTGAAAGCAGAAATAGAGTTTGAAGAATATTTTAGGAAACTCAGATTTGTTTTAAAAAGAAATGGGACACTGTGTCCTCTAAGATTGAAGACCATGAAGAACAATGTAAAGAAGCTTAAGGTACAGGTTTTCAATTCATGGTTTCAATTAAAAATAATAAGGTATAGTAAAAAAGCCCCAATTATTCATGATATTCCTTGGCTAAATCTGTTATTAAGATTGAATGAGGTAACCCCAAAGCAAACTGCTCAGAAGAGTGCCTGACATCTAGTAAGTACTCAATAATTGCTGGATATTATTATTTTTTATGATCTAGTTTAGAGGTTTTTTCAGATTGTGACAAACCAAGGCAGAATATAATTCAGCCTAAATAAATTCCAGGCAATAATCTGCAAGTGAAACAATACTCTAAATACTCTTATAACCTGAAATGTATATTTTAATGCTGTACATTTTTCTCAAAAATCTTAGCGTTATAAGCATAAAGCAAGATTCTTAAATTATATTAATTTGTAATAGAAATTATGTGATCTTATTTCAAAATTACATAATATAGGGAATGAAATTGCTATTCTTAAATAAACATAAACTTCTAGGGTAACTTTAGTGGTAATTTTGAAGAAAAAATTACCAAAACATGTGAGCAAGACTAAGTGGCTTCCTACATACCTCTAATAGAAATTCCTCCTTGAATTTTACAGACTTCTTTAAGGAAATAAAATAATTTTTATTCTAAAAGAGTGTTTCTTGATAGGACTAGGGTTTATGTTTCTCATGCAGTTAAAGGAATATCTTCAGAGATAAAAATTATGCAGGTATTTTAATGACTCTTATTTTAAGCAGCATCATTCACATTTTGTGTGTATCAATTCAAAGAAGCAGGTGCAAACATTTACTTGTCAATGATCAACAATAGGTGAGAGGGTTCTTCAAGCCTCATTTTCTTAAAGAATTTGAAAACTGGAAAGGGAAAAAAGAAACCAAAGTGAATTATTATTTGTCTTGTAATTATAGGAGAGTGAAATACATAAGATAATACAATTTTTTTTATTTTTAAATGTTATTTTTAATTGCCTTGTAATAGTTATATATATTTATGGGGTACAATGTGATGTTTCAATACATGTTTACATTGTATAATGATCAAATCAGGTTATTTAGCATATTTATCACCTGAAACAGTTATCATTTCTTTGTGATAAGGACATTCAAAATGCACTCTTCTACCTATTTTGAAATACACAATAAAATACTATTAACCATGGTCACCACAGTGTGTACTAGAACACCGGATCTTATTCCTCCATCTGGCTGCAACATTGTACACATTGACCAATCTCTCCCCATTGCCAGTTCCCCCACTACCTTTTCCAGTCTCCAATAACCACTATTCTACTATGTCTATGAAATTATTACTTTTCAGATTCTGTATGTAAGTGAGATCATGTGGCATTTGTATTTCTGTACCTGGCTTATTTAGTAAACATAATGCCCTCCAGGTTCACCATGTTGCCAGAAATGGCAGGATTTCATTCATTTTTTATGGATGAATAGTATTCCTTTGTGTATGTATACCACATTGTCTTTATCTGTTTAACCATTATCTTGGCTATTGTGAATAGTGATGGAAGAAAACAGGGGAAACCCTTTATGACATTGGTCTGGGCAAGGATTTTTTGAATAAGGCCTCCACCAGAAAGGCAACAAAAGCAAAAATTGACAAATGAGATCATATCAAACTACAAAGCTTCTGCAAGGCAAAAAAAAACAAACAAACAAAAACAATATACGGAGTAAAGAGAAAACCTACAGAATGGGAGGAAATATATGCCAACTATCCATCTGACAAGGAGTTAATATTCAGAATATAATTAACTCAATAGCAGAAAAACAAATAATCTGATTTAAAAATAGGCAAAAGACCTAAATAGACATTTTTTCAAAAGAAAACAAACAAATGACCAGTAGGGATGTCAGAACATTCTCAGCAGTAATCATCAGGGAAATGCAAATCAAAACCACAGTGAGATATTATCTCACTTAGAATGGTCATGAATAAAAAGAAAAAATAACAAATGCTGGCATAGATGTGGACAAAGTGGAACTCTTACACACTGTTAGTGGGAATGTTCATTAGTAAGGCCATTATAGAAAAAAATAGAGAAGCACTTCAAATAATTAAAAATAGAGTTGTTTTATGATCCAACAATCACATTTCCTAGTACATATCAAAAGGAAATTAAATTAGTATGTCAGAGATATCTGTTCTCTCATGTTTAAAACAGATTTATTAATAATAAAATTGTCAGCAAGCAAAATTTAAGCCATTTACAGTGGAGAGCCACATTGATTCATCGTGGTTCAAAGCCCTTCAGAATTAAATGCATTACCTCTCCCATTAGAGTTCATTGAGACACACAGCTCTCATGTCTATGTTGCTCTAATACTTGTGATAACCTAAAATTGAAAACGTTATGATTTTTATCCAACTCAATACAATTTCTAAGTCGGTGTTTTCTTATGTTCACCTATCAAGTTTCTTGGAACCACTTCTTATTCTGTTGGTACTTAGCAATAATTTTTATGTGTTCTGAATTATCAGGTGTGATATCAGTTTTGTCTACTCCAAAGGAAGGGAAATATGTCTATAGAGCCTGTGGGACCAACCGCTGTCTTAAAGTTCATTCTGTTGATATCTAATTCTCACAGCAATCTTGAAAGGTGAGAATTTCAACCTATTTCACAAGTGAGGAAACTGAGTTTGGGGGTAGTAAGTTGCTAAAGTTCATGGAATCCATTCTATTATCGTGATCACATGGTTTTTTTTTTTTTTTTTTTTTTTGAGACGGAGGTTTGCTTTTGTTGCCCAGGCTGGAGTATAATGGCACAATCTCAGCTCACTGCAACCTCTGCCTCTCAGCTTCAAGCGATTCTCCTGCCTCAGCCTCCTGAGTCACTGGGATTACAGTCATGCACCACCACACCCGGCTAATTTTGTACTTTTAGTAGAGACGGGGTTTCTCCATGTTGGTCAGGCTGGTCTCAAACTCCCGACCTCAGGTGATCTGCCCGCCTCGGCCTCCCAAGGTGCTGGGATTACAGGCATGAGCCACCGAACCTGGTCAATTTCCTAGTTCTTATGCTTTTAACAATACTACATTATTTTTTGAATCAGCAGAAGAGATCATGAATTAGCTTAGAGTTTTATTATTTAGGATTCAAGCTTCTTAGTCTTTCATATGTTTCAACTAATTATTAGCCCTTTTTCTTGGCCGTGTCACCATAATCACGTTTCTCAGTTTAAAACTGGGGAAGGTTTTTGTAGTGTCTACAGTTTATTTTGAAATATATGACTTACTACTTATTCAAGTTTTATGTGGGCAATTTAGGTTAAGTGATAATCCAGAGCAACTAATATGCTATAAAGAAAGCAGTATCCACAAGCAATCTGTCATCCATTTATCAATGAAAATCCAACGTTTTGCTAATTACTATGAATGCTTAAAAATTGATTTTAAACAGTAAAAATAATAGTTTTTTGTTATGATGAGAGTATTAGAAATGGAATACCTCTGGTAAAATTAAAGGTATTCAGGTTATTGTAGATTGGCTGAAAATATTTTGAAGGTGTCTATTAGTTTTGTCTATTTATCTATTATTGTAGATTGGCTGAAAATATTTTGAAGGCGTCTCCTAGTTTGTGTCTCCTAACACAGGATAAGAATTCAGTAAACCTCCGCCAGGCACGGTGGCTGAGGCCTGTAATCCCAGCACTTTGGTAGGCCAAGGCTGGTGGATCACGAGATCAGGAGATTGAGACCATCCTGGCTAACACGGTGAAACCCCGTCTGGACTAAAAATACGAAAAATTAGCCGGGCATGGTGGTGGGCGCCAGTAGTCCCAGCTACTCAGGAGGCTGAGGCAGGAGAATGGCACGAACCCGGGAGGCAGAGTTTGCAGTGAGCTGAGGTTGCGCCACTGCACTCCAGCCTGGGTGACAGAGCAAGACTCCATCTCAAAAAAAAAAAGAAAAAAAAAAAGAATTCAGTAAACTTCCATTCTTTTACTCTCAAGGATGTATCACAACGTTTGATTCCTAACTAAACGTTATTGTTCACCTGTGGAAGATTCCTGCCTGCTAGATGCTAACTATACATCACAAAACATCGTCTATGGAGATTTCTTCCATCTGCCACAAGAACAGAGCACCCGAAAGGACAAAATGAGGAGACTTCACCCAGCAGTTTGTTAATATTTATTTTGTAAATGTTTGCTTTAATCAGACAATTTATTCTTTAGGCTTACACTTCTAACCTGGAGGTGTGGGGAGCATGAATACACTTCATTCACCTAAAATATTGTTGGTGCTTACTGATTATCTCTTGAAAATAACTTCATAGAAGTACAGACTCAAGTTGCCTTAAGGCAGTTTGCAACAGTTTGTGCAATGACCCATATGATACTTTCAATATATTTAGAAGCAGGAAGCAAACGCTAAAAAGTCTTTTGGTTTTAGAGAGAAATTCATTTTTTTTCTTGTGTTAAGCACCACAGAGTTTACTATTTAACTGTCAATTTTGTGTTTTCTTTTTTTTTTTTTTTTTTTTTTTTTTTTTTTTTTTTTTTTTTTTTTTTTTTTTTTTTTTTTTTTTTTTTTTTTTTTTTTTTTTTCTTTTTTTCAATCCTTTTGTTTTTAATGGCACTCTCATTGGCATAATTCCCTATTATACAGACACATTTATACCTTATAAAGTAATTTACTGACTGAAGGATTCCTTATCACTTCTGCTTCCTTACAGCAGGGCTGAAGTTTTCTAATGATGACAACATGGAGAGGAAGAGCATCGTGCAGCCAATGTTGCACAGCAGCTTCTAGTAAGTGAAGAAAAGAGCCTTCAGATCATTTAAATATTTGAGGGATTTAATGAACGTTTGCTACTGATGTCTCCTTGAATAGTTTTTTGGGAAGCCTATGTGCGTAACAAAATTAGTAGGAAATTAAGAAAAAGAAAAAAGGAAGCATTTATTGTACAATGATTTTTAATAGCCATTTACAGCCCCATGAATAAGATTTAATAGATGTTGTCAGAGATACCAGGAAATCCTTCCACTAAATTCTATAGGCTCAGCTTTTGATTCATTGCAAAATGTGTTAGATTAAGTCAGATCAGTGGACCAATATGCCTTAATTGACATCTTTAATGCATACATACCTCCATTGTTCCCTATATTACTTCAGAAAAGTCCTAAAATCATTATTATGAAATGCATCACCCTTAATGATGAAAGGTGAAAATTTAAATCAGCACCTTACTGATTTCAAACTAAGTTTATTCACTAACCCAGAACTGTAAATTGTCCCCTTTCTAGCTGGAATCCTAGCTCCCTAGCAATTCACCGTATTGATTTCTTAGTCACAAAATCTGGTTGCATGAAACTGTGTGCTCAGTGGCAACTGGCAGAGACACTACCACTGGCTATATTGTAATGAATACATCTTGAGCGACTATATTTTCTATGATACTAATAAGTGAGTTGTATAAATGAGCAAATGAGCAGGTGAATAATAATACCATCAACATTCTCTTTGATTTGTCTTGTGAGAGATAAAAAGCTTATCATTGTGGTAGAGCTTGGATTACCTTTCAAAATGTTTTACCTTAAACTGTACTTGTACTCACTAAAACATACCCATTCCTACACATCAAATCCAGACAGCCCCAAAATACATCTCTACAGTGTATTATTAGCTACTCGACATTTCCTTACACCAAAATACAGTCTGCTGCAAGTCTGGAAATTTCTCAGTAAAATACAAATTATTTATAAGAAATGTTAAATAAAACTGTTCATATTGCTTAATCTAAAAATGACAATTTTTACGTTTGTAGAACATGCTGTAGAGCAAATCTACAAATTAAAAATATGAGAGAAAACATATAAAAATAGTCATAAAAGGCCAAATGTGGTGCCTCACACCTGTAACCCCAGCACTTTGAGAGGAGAAGGTGGGCAGATTGCTTGAACCCAGGAGTTCCAGACCAGCCTGGACAACATGGTGAAACCCTGTCTCTACAGTAAATATAACAATAACAACAAAAATTGGCTTGGTGTGGTGGTGTACACCTGTGGCCCCAGCTACTTGGGAAGCTGAGGTGGGAGGACCACTTAAGGCCAGGAGGTTGAGGCTGCAGTGAGCTGTAATTGTGCCACTGTACTCCAGCCTGGACAAAACAGTGAGACCCTATCTCAAAAGAAAGGGCCATCAATATGTAAAGCTTTATTCTAATGTAAAATATGATAATTATAATTTGATTATACCTAACCCTCATATATTCTTTAATCAAGTCCCATGCAAGGGAAAAATGCCCAATAATTAAAGGCACCATATTTTTAAGACTGTTTTAAAAAGAATATGTACATTAAATTCATTGGATCCCGCTTGTAGTCATTCATATTTATTCTTGATTATTTATCAGGCATGGGTTTCCTACCAACTTCCAAGATGGTTCAATATTCTGTTTCTTTATCAGTATGCATGTGACATGATGGTACAGATACATTCTGAGCTTTTTCAGGTAAAAGAGTTATGATGACCAAATATAATAAAGTTACAGCAGGAAGAATAATGTGCTCAGTGTCAGAAGGCCTAGATTTAGGTCCTGAACTTTTCGTTTTCTGTGTGTGTGAATGAATGGTGATGAGGGTGATCACTTTACTTACCTGAGCGTCAATTTTCATGTTTGTTAGTTGTAAATAGTGATGCTAAACTCATTTTTATGCAGAAAAAAATTATATATGTCAAAATGCTTTGGAATTTGTAATATATAAATATTATATATTACTATTAATTGTATTCTCCAGTCTCAGCATATATTGGAAAAGTTTAGAATAAATCAATGTCATTTAAGTCATTCGTTGCATCAGATTTATTTCAGGCCAATAGAAGTAATCACTGAGTGCTCCACATGTGCCACACACCAAGCTAAATAGTTTACATGGATGATCTTAGTCAAAACTCATTAAAAACCTTTAAGAAAAGTATTATCATAATTCCATTTATATTGTCACAGCAAGCTTAATTCATTAACCCAAATGTTGAACTAACATATTAAAATATTAAAATAAATTGAACCTTTTATTTATTTATTTATTTATTTATTTTGAGATGGAGTCTCGCTCTGTCACCCAGGCTGAAGTGCAGTGGCGCGATCTTGGCTCACTGCAAGCTCCACCTCCTGGTGAGAGGTGAAGCCAGCTGGACTTGCTGGATCGAGTGGGGACTTGGAGAACTTTTCTGCCTAGCTAGAGGATTATAAACGCACCAATCAGCACTCTGTGTCTAGCTAAAGGATTGTAAATGCACCAATCAGCACTTTGTAAAAATGCACCAATCAGCACTCTGTGTCTAGCTAAAGGATTGTAAATGCACCAATCAGCACTTTGTAAAAATGCACCAATCAGCACTCTGTGTCTAGCTAAAGGATTGTAAATGCACCAATCAGCACTCTGTAGAATGGACCAATCAGCACCCTTTAAAATGGACCAATCAGCGCTCTGCAAAATGGACCAATCAGCAGGATGTGGGCGGGGCCAAATAAAGGAATAAAAGGTTGCCACCCAAGCCAGCAGCCGCAACCCCCTGGGTCCCCCTCCCTGCTGTGGAAGCTTTATTGTTTTACTCTTCGCAATAAATCTTGCTGCTACATTTTGGGTCCACACGACCTTTATGAGCTGTAACACTCACCAAGAGGGTCTGTGGCTTCATTCCTGAAGTCAGCAAGACCACGAACCCACCGGGAGGAACAAACAATATGCATATGCCACCTTTAAGAGCTATAACACTCACTGTGAAGATCTGCGGCTTCACTCCTGAAGTCAGCAAGACCATGAAACCACTGAAAGGAAGAAACTCCAGACACATCTGAACATCTGAAGGAATAAACTCAGGACACACCATCTTCAAGAGCTGTAACATTCACCATGAAGGTCCGCGGCTTCGTTCTTGAAGTCAGCGA
This sequence comes from Nomascus leucogenys, assembly GCF_006542625.1. NCBI lineage: Eukaryota > Metazoa > Chordata > Mammalia > Primates > Hylobatidae > Nomascus > Nomascus leucogenys. The sequence goes on from NC_044395.1 coordinate 99,179,465, forward strand.
GACCAAGAACCCACCAGAAGGAATAAAGTCCAGACACACTGGGTTCACGCCATTGTCCTGTGTCAGCCTCCCACGTAGCTGGGACTACAGGTGCCTGCCACCACACTGGGCTAATTTTGTTTTTGTATTTTTAGGAGAGACGGGGTTCCACCTTATTAGCCAGCATGGTCTCAATCTCCTTACCTAGTGATCTGCCTACCTTGGCCTCCCAAAGTGCTGAGATTACAAGTGCGAGCCACCGCACCCAGCCCTTTTTTTATTTTTTAATATACATAGGCTAAAATGTTGAAGTACTTTGACAGCCAGATAAAAGGAAGTAAATATTTATGTGTGGTAATGACTATCTTCAGAAATAAGACACTTTAGAAACACGAAATAAAAATGATTTATTTGATGCAAAACATGCAAACAAATAAAAAGAGAATTCCAGTTTCTCATATGTAATTTGAAATGCAGTTATTGCAAAATCACATCTGAGGGGTTGCATGGCCCTTAGAGGTTACTTGTCCAGTGCCTTCTGTTTTCAGCTCATAGCTCCATCACCTTTGAAACATTCTCCAGAAATGGGCTTCTAGATCACTCATTTTCAGCTGCTATGTTTCTCTCCACCATACATGATAAGATATTCACAGGCATAATAAACACACATAGACTCAAGAGCTGAGGCAATGAAAAGAAAAAGTTATGAGTTATATGCAATTCTTGCCAAGATTATTAAAATACTCCTTTTACATCTAAGTGATAGCTATATCTTTATATAAAAACGCTATATTTTATTTATTTTAAAAAGAAAGCCTTCTGAATTTTAGTGATTCAAACTATAATTGTAGCAATTTCCCTCCAACACAACAGTCTGTTATGATGCTAATTTTAAGAATCTCTGTCCCAGCCTACATGTCTGCGAGTCAAGTGTCAGGTTATATTAGTTTGCTTTTGGTTCCAAGTGACACAAAGCTTCACTCAAACTCACATAGAAACAAACTGGAAATTTACTTGCTGATGTAGTCACTACGTTCAGAGATATGGCTTATTTCAGGTATTATTTGATCCGGAGGTGCACCATGGCATCAGGCCTCCAGTTTCTTTCTTATGTTGTTATTTCCTGTCTTTCCTCTTTCCTCTACCCTCATCGTCATATTGCCTTCTCCTCGCACTCTGTAGCAAGCGTATTCTCAATAGTTTCAGACATTCTACTATCATACATATTGACCGTATTGTCATATTGATGAAAAAGTAGAGCACATTTGTCACAAAAGTTCCAGAACAGATCCTGAGACTGATTCTGTTACTTGCCAAACATAAGCCAATAATTATACACATGAATGAAATGCATTGATTGCCTAATTTTTTTTTTTTTTTTTTTGTGATGGAGTCTCACACTGTCGCCCAAGCTGGAGTTCAGTGGCACGATCTTGGCTCACTGCAACTTTTGCCTCCTGGGTTCAAGCAATTCTCCTGTCTCAGCCTCCTGAGTAGCTGGGACTACAGGCACCTGCCATTACATGTGGCTAATTTTTGTATTTTTAGTAGAGACGGGGTTTCACCGTTATGTTCAGGTTGGTCTCAAACTCCTGACCTCAGGTGATACCCCAGCCTCGGCCTCCCAAAGTGCTGGGATTACAGGCCTGAGCCACCGCACCCTGCAGACTGCTTAATCTTGATTACATGTTACACCTGGAGGAGTAAGTTGACATCCTGGTAACCACATAGATCTTCTCCAAAACTTAGAGGCTATTGGCAGAAGAAAAAGAAAGTCAGTGCTGGTTATATGAACAGAAAAGTCCACTCTTAAGAACTCAGTCTCTTGGAAAGAAAGTCTTTCTCTTTTAAGCAGCCTGATATAAAGTCCTTCTCTTCTTAAACGTAATTGTTTGCCCATGGATTCCACTCATTAGTTCATGTTTTGTCTCTGCAAATCCACAGAACAAGTTAAATCCTTGGTATACACTGAGTATGGTTGATGGATTAGGCAATTTAAGCTACTGTAATAAAATGTCATAGAACAGGTAGGTTATACACATCAGAAATTTGTTTCTCATAGTTCCAGAGGCTGGAAGACCAAGATTAAGACACCAGCAGAGTCTGGTGTCTTAATATGTCTGGTGAGGACCCATTCCTCAAAGATAGTGCCTTCTCATTGTGACCTCACATCTTGGAAGGGGTAGCTAGCTCCCTGGAGTTTCCTTTATCAGGGAATTAATCCCAGTCATGAAGGTTTTACCTACATGACCTAATTACCTCCCCAAAGCCCCACTTCCTAATACCATTATCTCAGGGGTTAGGATTTTAGCATGTGAATTTTGAGGGGACACACATATTTACACCACAGTAGTTGTAATTTACTGATAGGATATCTTACTCTCATAGTTTACTTTGTGAATAAACCTCCCTAGAATAGTAAAGGCTTAGCATCATGTATATTTGGTGCACTTAAATAAGAATATCCAAGGAAAATAAATGCTATATGAATATTCTACTTATGTCCTTATTTCCAAGGAAAACTAGCAATTTATGAGGTCCTATCTTGACATTACATAGAAAGAGGGTACTTATGAAATAAATATTAATCAAAATGCATTCAGTATTCTCTAGCTTATGGGACAGATTATAATGTGACTGGCACCTTTATTTCTGGATTGGGAAAAGTAGACTTTAGCTTATTTAATGCCAGATTAACAGAGGTTCATTGGAGCAGATTAACTCCTTGAACCTTGAGTACAATCATCTTAGGCCTTAGTTTTTCACAACAGGCAGAGAAAGTGTTGTCAGTTCTCTTTTCAATTTATTGAAAGGCCTTTCCACTCTGCAAGAGTTTAGAGATGTAGCTAGATCCTTACCTCTTTCTAGGACTACAAAATGGCATTCCGTTGCGGTTAATCTTTTAAGATTCCTTTATCACAGTTTAATCATTCTCTTAAAAGGGCTGTGCCTTTCTCACACGAGGTTCTGTCTCATTATTCATGGAAAGAAACTATATTTTCCTTTTCTATGGTAGAAGAGGAATGATCTTAAAGGAAGCAAGAAACAGAGGTAAAGCTGAGGAGGCTTCTTAGAATGTTGCTATTAATTACATTGGATGTTAACCCCAGCAAAGTACTTAGAATTACACTAGTGATTTTTCTTCATCCCAAACTTGACAAATGAATTGATAGATGTGTCACAAAGAATTTCCTTCCTGGTTAACAGATGGCATGTTCCAATTAGATGTTAGAACATTTTGAATTGTGATAGGCCTACTGGAAGGAAAATCTGTGGTGCCTCAACCATAAAAAAACTGGGTTCTTTTTTTGAATGAAATGCCCTTTTTCATTCCTAGTATGGGTATAACTAGTGATCAAACCTGTCCTTGTGCACACATATATTTATACACACAAACTACATACTTTTAATTAAATTACTAACTCATCATAGGAAAGATTCATGTATTCCATTATACCAATCATGGCATTTACTGAGAACAGCATTGAAAAATTAAATCATTTAATAACTTATCAGGGAAGGAAGAAACAGTACAAAGGTGAGTTCTAGGCATCTAAACTATCATCACTGGAAACATTAATTGACACCAAGAGGACAACTTAACTTTTAAAAATTGTTAGTTCAACTCAGAATAGGCTGTTAATGGCATTGAGTTGGCAGTTTATTGTAATTAGATTAGAATATGACTGTTTTTAAAAAGTATATAGCTGTGATTTTTGTATTGTCTATTTTAAAATATTCATTTTTAAAAGACTAGGTAAGATTATGACTATCTTTATTGAATGAATAATTAACAGAGACATTAAAGTTCCAGAGTCCTAAAAATGGTCTTTATTATTTCTTTATTATTTGTTTAATAGGAACAATAGGTCTTTATTAATTATTATTAATAGGTCTTTATTATTATTAATAATAGGTCTTTATTATTTGTTTAATAGGAACAGTGAAATATATATGAAATTAATGTGTCAGACTCCTGATGAAATAACATTCTTTACATTTGTGAGTTCTTAAGACTCAGAATACACAATTTAGACACTTTGCAACCAGAAATAAGCATTTTGTCTAATAACATGAATTAAAAGGTGTTTACAAGAAACTGTTTTCAATATAATGAAACTAAAGGTACACTACTGTGATTTTTAGCTAGCTAAAACGGAAAATAACTTTTCTTTTGAACTTAGTGTTATGAGTTGAATAATGTCCTACAAACAGACATATTGATGTCCTAATATCTAGTGCCTCAGAATATAATCATATTTGTAAATAGGGTGGTTGCAGATGTAATTGTTAAGATGAGGTCATACTGGAACAGGATGAGCCCTTAATCCAATATGAATTGTCTCCTTATAAGACAATGTGAAGACATAGAAGGAGAATGTGACGACAGAGATTGGAGTTTTAAAGCTGCAAGCTGACAGACTTCTTGGATTGTTGGTTACACCAGAGCTAGGAGAAAGGCATGAAAGAGAGTCTTTCCTAGAGCCTGCAATAGAGAACGGCCCTTGCCACAGAGTTTATCACACTTTGTTATGGCAGCCCTAGGAAACTAATGCAGATCTTAAAGCAATGGAAATTTGTTCCTGAGATTTGAATTCCAAAATCAAGGTCTCAATGGGGTCATCCTTCCTCCAAAGCCTTTAGGGAAGGGTCCTCCTTTTCCCCTTCCAGCTTCTCGTAGCCCAGACATTTCTTGGGTTTTGGCATCATAACTCCAATCTCTGCCTCCATCTTCACATAGTTATCTTTCCTCTTTGTCTTTGTGTCTTCATATGGTGTTCCCCCTGTGTCTGTTCTCGTATAAGGACACCAATTACATTACATTAGGGCCCACCTTAGTTGAATATAAGCTTATTAAAATTTAATTCTATCTACAAAGACTACTTGCAGGGAAGCTCATATTCACAGGTTCCTAGGGTAGGACTTTGACATATATTTTTGTGGGCCAAAATTCAATCCATAACACATAAGCAAAGAAAGGTAAGGTTAAAATAGAATTTTAATATGTTAACTTTTAATTATCCATCTAATTTAAGTGTATGCTCTTCACCACCTTTTTAGATGGTAGCACAGTATAGAACCTATGTCATACTTTGTAAAATATAAGATTAAATTGATAGCTATTGAAGCATTAGCTTATTTACCATTTGAAAGATAAAAAGAGACACTGCCAATTAAACTTTGATACAGTGTTTTCCCAGAATTTAAGTTCTATATTTATTAAAGCCTTTGTCTAGACTTAAGTAGTCATCATTTTTTATACATTACCTTTGAATAACATCAAAGGAAAATAAAAGCAAAATAATTGGTTACACAATTCTAAAACTTCTATACTCCCAGCACCTTATTTATTTGAATTAATTAAAGATTCAAATACTTATTTTGTATATTTTTTTCACACAAAATAATTTTCTGGTTATCATAAGTATTGGCAAGACAGCATCACTAACCTATTTCGGGACTTCTACTATACATCGGATCACCACCTCCCTTCCTATTTCCACAGCCCCATTTAATGCCTGGGTTGACTCTACAATTATCTTTCAATCCAGTGATAAGTATTCTTAAGTTTAATGCTGACACTGTCTGATGGTCAGGAATTCATGGAAAGTAACAACTACAATAGCAATTTTAAGACACCATCACATGAAGGAGGCATTCCAATTTCAGAGACTTTAGAAAGTGAAAATAAAAGTGTTCCTATGAAACAAATAAATTAAGTTTATTAACATATATAGCGACCAAAAAATCAGCATTTCAAACAGTAATCTATTATTCGGATAATTATTCCACTTAGAAACTTTCCTAAATATTTAGCTAAACTTTGACCTGGTAGCTTTAATTTTTTTTCTAATTCTGCAGCTTGCTATCTCGCCAAAGCCACTTAATAGATTTTCTAAGATAAAGCCCTCCAAATATTTTAAACAATGTACTCAATGTCTACCCTCTACTCCCAAGAGTCTTCTCTCTGCTTAAGCATACTCATTTATTCAAAAACATTCATTATATCATTTATTAAACAAATACTTAGTGAATGGGTCATACATTACAGGTACCATTTTAAACATTGGGGAAGCAAGTCTTGACACAAGTGTGCCAGTGTGTGCACATGCATACAAGCATGCATGTAAGTGCTTACATGCATCTCATCTTATTGGAAGAACTGAGGTGGCTGGTTGTACTGATGTTAGGGTTAGAAGGGATGGAAAGTTAAGGAAGAGAGAGGACCAAGTTTAAAGTTCCTAAGACATGAAAATGTTTGGTGTTGTAGAAAACCAGATAGAAGGCCTATAGCACATTCTCACAAATTAGGATTTAATTCTAAGACCAGTAGGATGCCAGCCACTATTGATAGATGTTAAGTATGTGACATAACTTTAAATCAACAGCCTGTCCTGTCTTTATCCTGTAAAAGCTCTGTAACAGTGAAACAGTGAAAGAACTAACTATTATGTTACCTTCGTTTTGGGTAATCGGCCTTTACCTATTCCTGCATGTAGGCTAGGGTAGTTTTAGAGCACTGAGATGATATGCAAAAACAGCAATCATGTAGTTTTTAAAACTCACTATGGGATTAAAGGGAAATTAGGTAAGCAACTAACTATGTTTTGTTAAAGATTTACAGGAGCATCGTGATTTGACCAAGGACAAATGATTTCCCAATCTTTTCAGACACTTGCTGGTGCCCAGATGTGGGCAGTTGTTGGTCATCTCTTGACTGCAACTCTCTCTTCTTCCCCCTGCCCTTAATATAAAAAGAGCCTGAAATGTGTACTGACCTAAGATGATATTGTAGGGTGCTAGTTCACCATCTTCTCATTTTTCTGGCTGTCTGAATAAACCTGCTTGTCTTCCCACCAACTTTTATCTCTTGTGCTTGGCTTTGAAGTGGCAAATCACAGAACCTAGGTTCAATTACAATTTAATGGCATACAACGTGGGACTGTGTGGCTTGAGTTTTCCAGCCTGCTGTGTGTCCAATGGACCAAGCAATTGACCACAGCAGCGTGCCAGGGCTTAACCATTCATGCTATGGGGCAAATCGAAAACCATTCATGAGTGCCTGCTGCTCATGACTAGGGACATATCAGCAGCTGTTAAGAACATTTTGCCTTAGGAATTCTCCCTTCCTTCCCCTTCGTGTCATCAGCTGCCTGCAATGCCTTGTTGCTATAAGGAAATGTGGTGTCTGGCGGAGTCCACAGGCTCCAAGACTGGGTAAATCACTCTAGTTTGCACAACTGGCAAGTGTCTTTCCTTCCACTTAGGCTTTTCCTTAGAATAAACCACTCTGTGTATTTGATTGGGGTATCTTGTTGCAGAAAGGAACAGTTGTTGGACTATTACCTAATTTGAGAATTGGTCGTTCGCATTTATGTCGGTTGTTTTTGTGGGACCTGGACTTACATGTTTAAAAACATGGGCAGGTTTAAAGGCATGTCAGGTTTTCTGGGACTCCAGCTGGTTACATATTATGGCCTACATTTATACACATTTAAAAACTAATAGACAAATTATAGTTCCAAATAGCTGGGGAGGCCTCAAAATCACTGCAGAAGGCAAAGGAAGAGCAAAGGCATGTCTTACATGACAGCAGGCAAGAGCTTGTGCAAGAGAATCCCCATTTATAAAACCATCAGATCTCATGAGACTTATTCACCACCATGAGAACAGTATGGGGCAAACTCCCCATGATTCAATTATCTCCACCTGGCCCCACCCTTGACATGTGGGGATTATTATAACTCAAGTAAGATCTGGGTGGGGACATATCCAAACCATATCATTTGGCCCTGGCTCCTCTCAAATCTTATGTCCTCACATTTCAAAACCAATCATGCCTTCCCAACAGTCCCCCAAGTCTTGAGTCATTCCAGCATTAACAGTCTGAAGTCTCATCTGAGACAATGAAAGTCCATTCAGCCTATGAGCCTGTAAAATCAAAAGCAAGTTATTCACTTCCTAGATACAATGGGGATGCAGGAATTGGGTAAATACACCCATTCCAAATGGGATAAATTGGCCAAAACAAAGAAACTACAGGCCCCATGCAAGTCTGCAATCCAATGGAGCAGTCAAATCTTTTTTTTTTTTTTTAGATGGAGTCTCACTCTGTCACCCAGGCTGGAGTGCAGTGGTGCCATCTTGGCTCACTGCAAGCTCCATCTCCTGGGCTCACTCCATTCTCCTGCCTCAACCTCCTGAGTAGCTGGGACTACAGACACCTGCAACCACGCCTGGCTAATTTTTTGTATTTTTAGTAGAGATGAGGTTTCACCATGTTAGCCAGGATGGTCTTGATCTCCTGAACTCGTGATCTGCCTGCCTTGGCCTCGCAAAGTGCTGGGATTACAGGCGTGAGCCACCACACCTGGCTGGGGCAGTCAAATCTTAAAGCTCCAAATTTATTTCCTTTGACTCTATGTCTCATATCCAGGTCATTCTGATGCAAGAGGGGGGGCGCCCATAGCCTTGGTCAGCCCCACTCCTGTGGCTTTACAGGGTATGGCCACCCTCTCAGATGCTTTCATGGGCTGGTGTTGAGCATCTGTGGCTTTTCTGGGTGCACAGTGCAAGCTGTCAGTGGATCCATAATTCTGGGATCTAGAGGATGGTGGCCTTCTTCTCACCACTCCTTTAGGCAGTTTCCCAGTGGGGACTATGTGTAGGGGCTCTGACCCCACATTTCCTTCTGCACTGCCCTAGCAGAGGTTCTCCATGAGGGCTCCACCCCTGCAGAAGACTTCTGCCTTGGCATCCAGGTGTTTCCATACATCCTCTGAAATCTAGGCAGAGGTTCCCAAACCTCAAATCTTGACTTCTGTGCACCTGCACTGCAGGCCCAACACCATGTGTAAGCCCCCAAGGCTTGGGGCTTACATCTTCTGAAGCAATAACCTAGGTCTACAATGGTCCCTTTTAACCATGCCTGACATACAGGGCACCAAGTCCCAAGAAGGCACAAAGCAGCAAGGCCCTGGGCCCAGTCCACAAAACCATTTTTTTCTCCTAGGCCTCCAGGCCTGTGATGGGAGAGACTGCCATGAAGACCTCCAAAATGACCCAGAGACATTTTCCCCATTGTCTTTGAGATTAACAGTTTGCTTGTCACTATTTATGCAAATTTCTACAGCCAGCTTGAAGTTCTCCTCAGAAAGTGGGTTTTTCTTTTCTATCACATCACCAGGGTACAAATTTTTCTGAACTTTTATGCTCTGCTTCCCTTTTAAACATAAGTTTCAATTCCCAAGCATATTTTTGTGAATACATAAAACTGAATGCTCTTAACAGCACCTAAGTCACCTCTTGAATGCTTTGCTGCTTAGAAATTTCTTCTGCCAGATGCCCTAAATTATCTCCCTCAAGTTCAAAGTTCCATAAATCTCTGGGGCAGGGGCAAAATGCTGCCAGTTTCTTTAATAAAACATTGAAGAGTTACCTTTACTCCAGTTCCCAACAAGTTCCTCATCTCCATCTGAGACCACCTCAGCCTGGATTTTATTGCCTGTATCGCTATCAGCATTTTGGCCAAAACCATTCAACGAGTCTCTAGGAAGTTTTAAACTTTCCCACATCATCCTGTCTTCTTCTGAACCCTTCAAACTGTTCCAACCTCTGCCCATTACCCAGTTTAAAAGTCCCTTTCACATTTTTGGGTATCCTTATAGCAGCATTCCACTCTACTGTATTAACTTACTGTATTAGTCTGTTCTGATGCTGCTAATAAAGACATACCTGAGACTGGATAATTTATACAGGAAAGAGATTTAATGGACTCAAAGTTTCACATGGCTGGGGAGGCCTCACAATCATGGCAGAAGGCAAAGGAGAAGCAAAGGCACATCTTACATGGTAGCAGGCATGTGCAGGGGAACTCACATTTATAAAACCATCAAATCTCATGAGAGTTATTCACTACCATGAGAACAGCATGGGGGAACTGCTCCTATGATTCAATTATCTCCACCTGGCCCCACCCTTGACATGTGGGGATTACTATAATTCAAGGTGAGATTTGAGTGGGGATACAGCCAAACCATATCAGTGGGAAACAAACTTATTGACTTTCTTATTGACATAGGTGCTATGTATTCTGTAGTTAATGCCTGCCTATACCTTGATTTGATAAAGACTATAATAGATCCAGGAATGCCAGGGAAAACTGTGACTTACTTCTTTCCACAATCTTTAGATTGTCATTTTGGAGAACACAATTGATGAAAAAAACTGGTAAGTCATGTCCTAAAAAAAAAGGTATTGTCAAAATATGTCAAGAAACTAATCTGACTTGGGGTAAGGTGTTTCCAGTTGCTCTGTTGTGCATTAGAACAGCTCTCCAAAATAGGCTCAAATTGAGTCTCTTTGAAATATTATATGGTAGGTCATTCCAGGATTCTACCCTGGTGGGAAAACCAACTGAGGTGTTAAGAAAGTTAACAATTGCCAAATATGTTAAGACACAGGGCAGTATACTAACTTCTGTTCATGTTTACTTCTTGCAAGACCACTCATCCCATAGATGTGGCCCTACATCCTTTTTGACTGGGAAATTGAGTCTTCATAAACATTTAGATAAAAACAAGAATCTGGCATCCAGCTGGTATTCAGGTCCTTGATTTCATTCCACAGTTGCCCCTATTGATTTTTTGAAGCAGGAAGTAGGCAGATGAAAGACAACATCCCATTTCCAAGGTACTACAAGACAGTGAAATGAGCCTTTGGACAGTGGGGAATTGTAACAGTGAATTTGCAAAGGAACTAGCATAATAACTCCATTTTTAAGGGTCCTTTGCCCATTCCTGCACATAGGCTAGTATAATTTCAGAACACTGAGATAATATGCAAAAACAGCAGTCATGTAGTTTTTAAAATAAACTCTGGGATTAAAGAGAAAGTATGTAAGCAACTCACTGTTTTTTTTAAAGATTTACAGGAGCATTGTAACCTGACCAAGGACAAAGAAGTTCCTAATCTCAGATCCTCACGGGTGCTCAGATGTGTGTGGTCATTGATCACCTCTTGATTACAACCTCTTTCTCTTCCCCCTTCCCTTAACAAAAACTGAGCCTGAAATGTGTATTGACTTAAGAAGCTATGTTAGTACACTAGTCCACCATTTTCATGGCTTGAGGAATAAACCTGCTTTTCCTTCCACCAACTCTCATCTCTTGTGTTTGGCTTTCAAGTGGCAAGCAGCCAAATCTGGGTTAGGTTACACTTAGATGCTCCTTTGCATCTCTTCAGAAACACTGAGGTGGCTGCTTGAACTGATTATAGGGTGAGAAGGGATGGAATGTTCAGGGAGAGAAAGGAGCAAGTTCAAATTTTCTGAGACACAAAGGTGCTTGTTGTGCTTGAAAACCAGAGAGAAGGCATTGTGGCATATGCTCACAATTTAGAATTTAATTCTAAGACCAGTAGGATGCCAACCATTATTGATGGGTGTTAAGTATGTGACACAGCTTTAAATCACCTGCCTGGCTTGTCTTTATCCTGTAAAAGCTCTTGAATTGTCAATGATCTTTTTTTAAATGTAACATTCCAAATATCAGTGCAGTACTGCCAGGTTTTTTCTGGGCATAGCAACACAGAATGTGATTCTCACCATCTTACATTTACAATGTTGAAATTGTGAGATAAATCTTTTCCTATTTAATTTTTTGTAGTTTGCCATAGTAGATACTTAAGATAATTTTGGATTCTGATTCTTTTATGTTTTGAAACCCAGTCAATTTCTCCCGTCAGCTTCTTACTACCTGCTGATGTTTCTCATTGACATTTTAAATCACTGATTACCAAAAAAAAAGTTGAATGAGATACTTTTTTTTTTTTTTTTTTGAGACGTAGTATCGCTCTGTTGCCCAGGCTGGAGTGCAGTGGCTCAATCTCGGCTCACTGCAAGCTCCGCCTCCCGGGTTCACGCCATTCTCCTGCCTCAGCCTCTCCGAGTAGCTGGGACTACAGGCGCCCGCCACCACGCCCGGCTAATTTTTTGTATTTTTTAGTAGAGACGGGGTTTCACCATGGTCTCGATCTCCTGACCTCGTGATCCGCCCGCCTCGGCCACCCAAAGTGCTGGGATTACAAGATACTTTTAAGGACGAGTTCTAGAGATGTCACTTTAAAGATTCCAGTGTACTAACATTGATCAATAATTGAATATTTTTTTGGCAAGGCCATTCAAAAAGTTGAAAATTCATCAATTTATATTACAACAAAGTCACTTCCTTTCACCTCTTTTTCAAAGACATCATAAGGACAATTGATGGATTTTACCACATTGTATAATTATGTTAATTTATTTTAATACTCTTTTATGTCTTCTTTACTAAGATGTGAATCTACTAAACATTTTTTAAACTTTTTGATATAACTAATTCTAGGGGAGAAATGTATCATCTCAGGGAACATCTTCAAAGGAAGCTTCCTTAAAATTGAGTTATTCCTTCTGATAGTCTAGAACTGAATTCTTACTTGTGACAGTCACAAAGATACGCTACTCAAATCTCTTCATGAGATCTTTCTGTAAGGAATCAGCCTGCAGGCTGAGACAAGTATTTCCCGAACACTGAGGTCATGTTCCTCAGCCATTAACTAATCATTAGCAGGGTCTAGAACTTCACTGTTTTTGCTTAGCAAAGGACTTGGGAAATCTTCATTTGAGTATTCCCTATCATTATGCCCCAAATGTTCTCAGAGCTAGACTATACTCTGAGGCTCCTTCTGTATAAACTTCTCTCTTTCCATCATTTCTTTAACAGGTGTCAGCCCTGCATTGAGGCTTGAAGTTTCTCTCTGATTACTAATTGCTTGCCTACATTTATCTTTCACAAAAAATTCCTTATAAAAGTTATCTTTCACATCAAATTCTATCCTGCTGTGTGCAAGATAGAACTCAGACTGATACAGGTATCTTCTAAAAGCCTATCACAATTTAGACTACCATACCTCCCAGATATGCTTACTCAAATCATTGCTAGAAGGGTAAGCTTCTCCTACATTCAACTGTCTTCCAGACATTTACTCCCATTCTTTCCTCTTAATGTGACCAAACAATTCAAATAATTTCCCCACACATTCCCTTTCTTCACAGCCCTTCCATTGTGTCCTCTGGATTCCCTAAAAGGTGATGATACAATTTTCCTACATTACAACTGCTTCTCAAAAATTTATATCATCTCTTTTACTGAAATGCAGCTGCTGTCAGACAGCACCCCTTTCTCTACTGACACCTGAAGTACTGGCTAATTTTTTACATAAATTGACAGGGAAATTATATATATTGTTCACCACTTAAATTTTAGAACACCAACTTTCTACCCCCTTGAAAAAATCCTACTTGCCTGATATTTGCAACAATCAGAGATACCCAGCTTCTCCCTTCCTTCTCTACAGACTTCCTGGTCTCATCCTTTGGTGAGTAACCCTACTGATTCAAATAAACTTCAGTTTTTAAAATGGTTCAAACTGGTTCACAGTTTTTCTTTCTCTGTGAACTCCCGTAATTATCAGTGGAGCCATAGTTATCTGTCTCAATCGATTTTGTATTGCTATAAGGGAATACCTGAGGCTGAATACCTTCTAAAGAAGGGCTTATTTTGTTCATGATTCTGATGGCTAAAAAGTTCCAGATTGGGAATCTGGATCTGGTGAGGGCCTCAAGCTTCATCCACTCATTGGGAAACATGAAGGGGAGCTGGCTTGTACAGAGATCACATGGAGAGAAAGCGAGAGAGAGGGAAGAGCAATATATCAGGCTTTATAACAACCAGCTCTTGGCAGGAACGAATATAGTAGAACTCACTCAATACCCCCGCTGGAAGGCATTACTATACTCAGGAGGGATCCACCTCCATGACCTAGACAGCTCCCACTAAGCCTCACCTACAACAGTAGATATGAAATTTGAACATGAGGTTTGGCAGAGACAAACCTTCAAACCACAGCAACATCTTTGTAAATGACCTCACCAATACTCTGGTCTCAGGTTATTCACCTCTTTATCATTAATCTTCAATGATCTTCTCTCCTCCTCTTCCCCAAACATCGTATGTCATAGTCAATTCCAATGGCACTTTTTAGGATTTATTAGCACCAAATTCTAAGTATTGTCAAATTATTGAATGTATGCCTTCTATTCTGGCACCATAATTCCCTGTCTTCCTCTCTACTTACTCAAGTAACTCCACTTAAATATTTTTGAACATGTAATGACCTTCACATTATGTTATTGATTTCTATCTATCAAGAAATGCCTATCTTCACTTTTCATTTTATCCAGGTTAATCTGTGATTCATCATTTTGACCACAACCTAATAACATAACCTGGCAGACTGGATTTACTTTAAAATTATAATTCCATGCTTCAAACAAACACTCAACACAACTTGGAAATCCCAGTGCCATGTTTCTTAAGAAAGTTTACATTTCCTACCAGATTCTCCCAATTTCTACTCTCCATCTTTATATCAAATGATGACATTAATGTATATTTTGATTAGATTAAAATATATGAAAGACACATCATTAGCTTTCCTTTCTTAATTAAACAACTGACTTTGCCAGTCTTTACCTTTATCCATCTGATATGGTTTGGCTGTGTATTCCCACCCAAATCTCATGATGAATTTTAATTCCCAGTGTTGGGGGAAGACCTGGTGGGAGGTGATTGAATCATGGGGGTAGATTTCCACCTTGCTGTTCTTATGACAGTGAGTGAATTATCAGGAGATCTGATGGTTTAAAAGTGCGTAGCACTTCCTCCTTCACTCTCTCTCTCTCCTGCTCTGCCATAGTAAGATATGCTTTCTTCCACTTTGCCTTCTGCCCTGATTGCAAGTTTCCTGAAGCCTCTCAGCCATGCTTCCTGTATAGCCTGTGGAACTGTGAGTCAATTAAACCTCCTTTCTTCACATATTGCCCAGTATCAGGTAATTCTTTATAACAGTGTGAGAATGGACTAACACATCCTTCTTTCGTATCTAAGGATATATTTCTTCAATCAAAGACCACTTGCTCAATCTACAGTCTTTATCTCATTCCCTCTTGCCTTTTTAAATATTTTTGAAATTTTTTTTTTTTTTTTTTTTTTTTGAGATGGAGTCTCGCGCTGTCACCCAGGCTGAAGTGCAGTGGCGTGATCTCGGCTCACTGCAAGCTCCACCTTCCGGGTTCATGCCATTCTCCTGCCTCAGCCTCCTGAGTAGCCGGGACTACAAGCGCCTGCCACTACGGTCGGCTAATTTTTTTGTATTTTTAGTAGAGACGGGGTTTCACTGTGCTAGCCAGGATGGTCTGGATCTCCTGACCTCGTGATCCGCCCGTCTCGGCCTCCCAAAGTGCTGGGATTACAGGCATGAGCCACGGCGCCCAGCCAATATTTTTGAATCTTAATTGGTTTTTGTTTGTTTGTTTTGAGATATAGTCTTGCTCTGTCACCCAGGCTGGAGTGCAGTGGTGCAATCATGGCTCACTGCAACATCCGCCTCCTGGATTCAAGAAATTCTCCTGCTTCAGCCTCCCGAGTAGCTGGGACTACAGGCATGTGACACCATGCCCGGCTAATTTTTTATTATTAGTAGAGATGGGGTTTCTCCATGTTGGTCAGGCTGGTCTCGAACTGCCTACCTCAAGTTATCCGCTCGCCTTGGCCTCCTGAAATGCTGGGATTACCGGTGTGAGCCACCATGCAGTCAAATCTTAAATTTATTAATATCTATTAGTCTCTCTATCCTTTACAATATTTTAATCAGCACGGAAATGTATGCTAGTGTCTGTCATTCTAAAAGCAAAACAATGAAAGAAAATCACTATTTGGTAAACACTTGTTTCCTGTTACTATCCAAGTTTTCTACTTTCCTTTAGTGTCAAAGTTTTCAAGAGTTTTATACATACTCTGTACAAAATCCCATACCCCATTACTTCTTGACTAGCTGCAGGGAAGCTTAGACTCCCACAAACAGAATGAAATAGCTCTTCATTTTACCAATGACTTCTAGGTTTTTAAAGTCAGGTAGTGAGGCAGGAATATTGGGTACATAAGCAAGTATGTTGGCAGACCTACCTGATTCTTCTGAATGAATGAAATGAAGTTCTTACTTCCCATACCCTAATGTCATAGATGCCAAAGTTTAGTGAGGTGGCAGCTATAGTATTTCAGGATGAGTCTGGGCATTTTATCTGGTTAATTTCTTTAGGGATGTTACACAACCAAGCTCAATTCTGTTATCTTCACAAAGACACTGTAAACTACATAATATTTTAAAATAAATATCTTTTGGCTTAAACTAACTAGAGAAAATTTACTTGTCTTCAACTGAGAGCCCTTAGTATTAGAGTTTTCAAGATATTACACTCTCCTGAGTGCTTTCTTATAACTGTAGTCATGTTTGGTCTCCTTCCAAATCTCTTTCTTCTCCCTCACCAGAACTATAAATGCTAGAACTCCTCATGGTGTTTTTATGATTTTTCTTTTTCCTATAGGAAAACCATTATTTTTGTAGGTTATTTTGGCCTTTAATATGCCCTCGTATTCATTCTCCATATGGTCTGAACATTTAAATCAAACTCCTCTGAGCTCCAATTTCATGTAACAGAATGCTGTTTCAGAATTTCCCTGAAGCCCCAAATTTAAGAAAAATAGCCAATAATTATCTCCATATATCAGAAATATGCTAGATAATATTCTGCAACCATGTTTCATGACATAATGCCAGACTATTTAATAGATACTATACTAATTACTATATTAGTCTCCTATATATATAGTAATTACTAATATATTATATGTAATAGATTAAATACTATTAAATAGTATTTAGTAGAATGATTCATTGAAAAAGGAAAGACTCAGTTATGAATTGCAGCCACAAGAGAAAAAGGTCAAAACCTCCCCTCTCTTCCATGTTGAAAATTAAAGAAAAGAAAATAATTTCTCCCTCTTCATAACAAGCATTTGTCAAAAGGAGAGGCTGACATGGCGGTCTGGGCTGTATGTTTGCTAAACTATGACATAATGAGGAATCATTGCCATCAGAGTAGTAAGGAGCTCTTGAAAGAGGTGACTATGGATCCTGTGGAGTTTGGAGATATATGTGAACATAGAATTGGAGACTGCTTCTCTTATAAGCTATTATTAAGAAAGGAAAAAAAAACGTGAGAGCAAGAGAGCAGGGCAAATACAGAGTTCAGAAGTTGGCAAGCTGGCTGTCTACTTTCTGGAGTAATGAAGTTAATTTTTTGTGAGTCAAGTGGATGGGACAAATTTAAACCATATTTAAAGAAACATTCACAAGAAAATGGCTGTTGGGGCAAACAATAGAAAATTTTAATAAATAGAAACTTTAGGTTGAATGACCAATTGTAGGAAGTGCAAAGTATATCACCATCATCAAGAAAATACAGTTTATAAGATCCTGTAGGCCATATCCTCCCATTCCCCTCCAAACCGACAAAAACTTCCCGTATCTGTCTTATGGAAAAAAAAAAACAGACCTTGAGTGTCAGCTAGACAGAAGGTACTGATGATGACATTACAATGGCAGAGGTCAATGGGAAACTTATTTTCCTTAATTTTTCTAATTGCCTCTTTCCTTGATTTAATCCTAGAGAATCCTGCAAAAATAGGGTGAAGTAATAAAGGGAGAAAAAAATCACCACATCCTCCTTACCCACTTTGGGTGAAACCTGAGCTTGAGAAGAGGAGACGCTTTGAATGGAACAGATAAAGCTTTTTTGACTTGGTGAACTTTTATAATTAATTAATTACTTTTAAGATTAATTAATTCTGAATCAAATAATTTAATATAAAAATATATAATTATAATGTAATTGTATTTAATCATAGTTTATAAGTAGACTTAGTTAATTATAACAACATATTTTGAGCTATATGATAAAAAAATACATTATACCAATAATAGTGTAACCACTGGCAATGACCTAAAGTGCTAAAGGAAAAAAAATGATCTAAGAACAGTGTATCTGGTGAAAATATTCCTCAAATATGAACGAGAAATAAACACTTTCTCAGATCAAACAAAAGCTGAGGGATTTTATTAACACCAGACCTGTCTAACAAGAAATACTAAAGGGAGTCCTTCAATCTGAAAGCAAAGGACATTAATGAGCAATAAGAAATCATATAAAGGTAAAAAATTCATTGGTACAGTGTACTGTAATTGTGGCATATAAACTACCCATATCTTAATTAGAAAAACTAAAAGATGAAATTATCAAAAATAATAGCTACAATAACTTTTCAAGATATAGACAGTACAAACAGATATGAACAGAAGCAACAAGAAGTTAAAAAGCAGGGGACAAAGTTAAGGTATAGGGTTTTTATTGGTTTTCTCTTTGGTTTGGTTTTGTTTGTTTAAGTAATCAGCATTAAGTTGTCATCAGTTAAAAAAAGGATATGAGATATGATTTGCAAGCCTCATGGTAATGTCAAATCTAAAAACATACAATGAATAGACAGAAAATCAAAAGCTAGAAGTTAATATACCACCAAAGAAAATCACCTTAAATATAATGAAGATAAGAAGGAAGGAAAGAAGACCAGAAAACAAACAACAAAATGACAAGAGTAAGTCCTTAATTATCAATAATTACACTGAATTTAAATGGACTAAACTCTCCAATCTAAAAACATAAAGTGGCTGAATGGACAAAAAAGTGAGACCCAACAATCTAGTGTTTACAAGAAACACTACACCTATCAAGACAAATACAGACTGAAAACATAAAGAGATGGAAAAAGATATTGCATAAAAATGGAAAGCTGGGCCTGGTGTGGTGGCTCATGCCTATAATCCCAGCACTTTGGGAGGCTGAGGCAGGCAGATCACGAGGTCAGGAGATCGAGACCATCCTGGCTAACATGGTGAAACACCGTCTCTCAACTAAAAATACAAAAAATTAGCCAGGCGTGATGGCGGGCGCCTGTGGTCCCAGCTACTCAGGAGGCTAAGGCAGGAGATTGGCATGAACTGGGGAGGCAGAGCTTGCAGTGAGCTGAGATCGCGCCACCGCACTCCAGCCTGGGTGACAGAGTGAAACTCCATCACACACAAAAAAAAAGAAAGCAAAAAATAGCAGGAATAGCTATATGTATATCAGAAAAATACAGAAAAATAGATTGTAAGAAAAAACTATAAAAGGAGACAAAGAAGGTCATTATATAACGATTAAGGGGTCAATTCAGCAAGAGGATATAACTGTAAATATATATGCACTCAAAACTGGAGCACCCAGATATACAAAGTAAATATTATCAGAGCTAAACAGAAAGATAGACCCCAATGCAATAATAGTTGGAGAATTCAACACCCCATTTTCAGCACTGGACAGATTATCCAGACATAACAGTAAGAAAGAAACATTGGACTTAATCTGAGCTATAGACTAAATAGGCATAATAGATTTTTTTTTTTTTTGAGACGGAGTCTTGCTCTGTTGCCCAGGCTGGAGTGCAGTGGTGTGATCTTGGCTCACTGCAAACTCCACCTCCCGGGTTCACACCATTCTCCTGCCTCAGCCTCCTGAGTAGCTGGGACTACAGGTGTCCACCACCATGCCTGGCTAAATTTTTCGTATCTTTAGTAGAGACAGGGTTTCACCGTGTTAGCCAGGAGGTCTCAATCTCCTGATCTTGTGATCCGCCTGCCTTGGCCTCCCAAAGTGCTGGGATTACAGGCGTGAGCCACTGCACCCAGCCAAGGCATAACCAGTATTTACAGAAAATTTCATCCAATGGTTGCAGAATACACATTCTTCTCCTCAGCACATGAGTAATTCTTAAAGTTATACCATATGTTAGGTCACAAAAAAGTCTTAAAAATTTTTAAAAATTGAAATAATATCAAGTATCTTCTCTGACCACAATAGACTAAAACTGGAAATCAATAATAGGAGGAATAGTGGAACCTACACAAACACATGGAAATTAAACCATATGCCCCTGAATTACCAGTAAGTCAATGAAGAAATTAAGAAGGTAATTGAAATGGAAACAAATGATAATCAAAGCAAAATATACCCAAAATATCCCAGATCCCAGGGGATACAGTGAAAACAATAGTAAAAGGGAAGTTTATAGTTATAAGCACATACATCAAAAAAGTAGACAAACTTTAAATAAACAACATAAAAATTTGTCTTCTAGAACAGCTGAGCAAACCAAACCCAAAATTAGCAGATCAAATAATAAATAAATAAAGATCAAAGCAGAAGTAAGTAAAATTGAAACAAAGAACATGATACAGAAGATCAATGGAACAAAAAGTTGTTTTTATGAAAACAATCAAAACTGACAAACCTTTAGCCTGACCAAATAAGAAAAAAGAGAGAAGATCCAGATAAATAAAATCAGAGATGGAAAAGGAGACATTACACCCAATACTGCAGAAATTTAAAGAATCATCAGAGGCTACTATGAGCAACTATAAACCAACAAATTAGAAAATCTAATAGAGATGGATACATTCCTAGCATATGCAACCTACCAAGACTGAACCATGAAGATATTCAAAACCTTAACAGACCAGTAAAAAGTAATACAATCTAAGCCATTAAAAAAAAAAGTTTCCCAGGAGAGTAATGTGCAGAACCTGATGGTTTCACTGCTGAATTTTACTGAACACTTAAAGTAAAGAAAAGCTAAAACCCATCCTACACAAAACTATTCTGAAAAAGGGAGAGGCATGAAAGTCATTGTATGAGGCCTATATTACCGGTAAAACAAAACAAAACAAAACAAAAAAAAACAGATAAACACACATTAAAAAAAGAAAACTACCAGTCAATATCCCCGATGAACATTGATGTAAAAATCCTCAACAAAATACAAACAAACAAAATTCAACAATAACTTAAAAAAGTCATTCATCACGACCAAGTAGGACTTATCTCAGTAATGCAAGGATATTTCAATATCTGTAAATTAATCAGTGTGATACATAATGTCAACAAAATGAAAGATGAAAACCATGCATTCATTTCAGTTGATGCAGAAAAAGCAGTTGATAAAATTCAAAATCCCTTCATAATTAAAAACCCTCAAAAAGTGGGGAATGGAAGAAACATAACTCGACATAATGATAACCATATGTGACAGATCCATAGCCAGTACCATACCGAATGGAGGAAACTGAAAGCCTTTTCTCTAAGATCTGGAATATGACAAGAACACCCATTTTCACTCTGTTATCCAATATAGTACTGGAAGTCCTAGCTAGAGCAATCAGACGAGAGAATAAAATAAAGGACATCTAAAATGTAAAAGATTAAGTCAAATTATCCTTGTCTGCAGATATATGATCTTATATCTGGAAAACCCCAAAGACTCCACCAATAAAGAAACTTATGAGAACTGATAAATTCAGTAAAGTTGCAGGATACAAAATAAACATAGAAAAACAATAGCATTTCTATATACCAACAGCAAACAATCTGAAAGAGAAATAAAAAAGTAATCCCACTTTATATTTATGTATCAGTAGATTGAGGAGATCTGCATTCCTATGTTCATTGCAGCACCATTCACAATAGCCAAGATTTGGAAGCAACCTGTGTTCATCAATAGATGAATGGATAAAGAAAATGTGGTACACATATACAACGAGTACCATTCAGCTTTAAGAAAGAATTAGATCCTGTCATTTCCAACAATGTGGATAAAACTGAAGGTCTTTATGTGAGGAGAAATAAGCCGTGCACAGAAAGATAAACTTCTCATGTTTTCACTTATTTGTGGGAGCCAAAAATTAAAACAATTGAACTCATGGTAACAGAGAGTAGAAGGATGATTACCAAAGTCTGGGAAGGATAGTGGGTTAGGCAGGGGTGTAAGTGGGGATAGTTAATGGGTACAAAAACATAGTTAGATAAGATCTAGTATTTCTAAGTACAACAGGGTGACTGTAGTCAACAATTATTTTATAAAAGAGTATAATTGAAATGTCTGTAACATGGAGAAAGAATAGATGCTTGAAGTGATGAATACCCATTTACTCTGGAGTGATTATTATGTATTGTATGCCTGTATCAAAATCTATCACATACCCCATAAATATATGCATCTATTACGTACCAAGAAAAAATTAAAAATTAAATTTTTTGTTAAAAACTAATTGTATAGGCTGGGCGTGGTGGCTCACACCTGCAATCCCATCACTTTAGGAGGCCGAGCAGGGCAGATCATGAAGTCGGGGGTTTGAGACCAGCCTAACCAACATGGTGAAACCCTGTCTCTACTAAAAATACAAAAATTAGCCGGGCATGGTGGTGCAGGCCTGTAATCCCAGCTACTCAGGAGGCTGAGGAAGGAGAATCATTTGAACCTGGGAGGTGGAGGTTGCAGTGAGCAGAGATCACACCACCACACTTCAGCCTGGGTGACAGAGCGAGACTCTGTCTCAAAAATGATAATAATAATTGTATAAAATACATACTTCCAGTATAAAATGTATACACTATTATACTATGTATACATAGAATATGTACTATAGGTATAAAATATATGATATATAAATTATACTTTAAAATTTTACCATTTTATATCTGAAAATGAATGGAATACTCTGGGATTTGCCAAGATGTTCTGAGATCAAGGAGCAGAAAATATTTTCTTAAAAGCCCTTGTTTGTAGGCTAGAGTTGGAGACAAATTAAAAGTGTTTACTGATTATAGGGTCAGATTTTCCCATTCTGCAGAATAAATTTTTTTTTTTCTTTGAGATGGAGTCTGGCTCTGTCACTCAGGCTGGAATGCAGTGGCACAATCTCAGCTCACTGCAAGCTCTGCCTCCTGGGTTCACGCCATTCTCCTTCCTCAGCCTCCCGAGTAACTGGTACTACAGGCATCTGCCACCATGCCTGACCTCGTGATCCACCTGCCTCGGCCTCCCAAAGTGCTGGGACTACAGGCTTGAGCCACGGCACTCGGCCATAAATTTTATTATAATTATGTATGTATAGGCAAAAGCATAGTATATGTAGGATTTCACATATTCCTTGTTTCTGGCATCACCAGGAGTATCAGAACCTATCTCCCACAGATACGGGTGGGTACTATAATTTAATGCAGGGACTGACTCAGAGTTAATATTAATTAATATTTATTCAATGGAGGCCAGGTGCATTGGCACATGCCTGTAATCCCAGCATGTTGGGAAGCTGAGGCAGGTGGATCACTTGAGGTCAGGAGGTCAGGAGTTCAAGACAAGGCTGTCCAACATGGAGAAACTCTTGTGTCTACTAAAAACACAAAAATTAGCTGGGTGTGGTGGTGCATGCCTATAATCCCAGCTACTCAGGAGGCTGAGGCATGAGAATTTCTTGAACCTGGGAGGTGGAGGTTGCAGTGAGCCAAGATCACGCCACTGCACTCCAGGTGGGGCAGTGGGAGTGAAAAAAAAAAAATTCAGTGGCTGTTTAAGGGAAAAAAATTGACAAGTAGTATTTTTCTGTAATTGCTCCCTAATTATTTCATTTTTCATTGATATAAGTTTATGGGGTACAAGTGCAGTTGTGTTACATGCATAGTGGTCAAGTCAGAGTTTTGCATGTATCCCTCACCTGAATACTGTACATTGTATCCATTAAGTAATTTCTCCCCATCCCTCCTTACCACCCCCGCACCCTTCCAAGCCTAACTGTCTATTATTCCATACTCTATGTCCATGTGTACACATTATTTACCTCCCACTTATAAGTAAGAACCTGTGGCACTTGTCTTCCTATGTCTGGCATGTTTCGCTTAAGACAGTTACCTCCAGTTTCATCCAGGTTGCTGCATGTAACATGACTTTACTCGTTTTTATTGCTGAATAGTATTTCATTTTGTATATATACCACATTTTGTAATCTAATCATTTGTTGATAAACATTAGGTTAATTCTATCCATTTAGCAATGCAGTATACACTTTTATATGAGATACATATCAACTTAGCAACATTTTGTATAGCAAATTCCCAACTATTGCCCTATCCTCAACCAAACTGATTCTTTTTGTTTTTTTTTTTTTTTTTTTTTTTTTTTTTTTTTTTGAGATGGAGTCTTGCTCTGTCACCCAGGCTGGAGTGCAGTGGCCTGATCTCGGCTCACTGCAAGCTCCACCTCCTGGGTTCACACCATTCTCTTGCCTCAGCCTCTTCGAGTAGCTGGGACTACGGCGCCTGCCACCACGCCCGGCTAATTTTTTTTTTTTGTATTTTTAGTACAGACGGGGTTTCACTGTGGTCTCGATCTCCTGACCTCGTGATCTGCCCGCCTCGGCCTCCCAAAGTGCTGGGATTACAAGCGTGAGCCACCGCGCCCGGCCCCAAACTGATTCTTAAATATCAACTTCTGGAATGTCTTTAAGGGCCACTGTTATGTAAACGTGACATGTTCTAATGGCACTATTGCAAACGTAGCAATAACTACATTACTTCTATAGTGTACATCCTGAAATAGTTAAGTAAGAGGAAGGTCCAGGCAGACGTTTCTGTTAAGAAATGTCAAGATTTATAGATTATAACTGTAGAGGCAACTTTTTCATAGCTTTGACATAGCTTTGACATAAACTTTGTCATTATGAGCTTTGGAAGCTTTTCATACAGTCCATTCTTCATGTTAACAATTGGAAGAGAAGACTGAAAACATCATCTTCCTACAATTCATCAGATATCATTTAGAATCATTCTACTAAAGACTAGCATGAGAATTCTCTTACTGTGGGAGATTGATGATTGCCGTAAATTGTGGATATTTGTCCCTTTGAGAGTTGGGGCCTAACTCTCTACCCCTTGGTCTCTGTAAAGCTTTCTTCTGTTTTCACAAACGGATAAGTTACACAGTAACATTGCACCAGTTTTCAAGTATGAGCCATAAAGGTTTGACAGCTTCCACTTTCTGTTTTTTGGAACGCTTACTCTTAGAAGCCAGTCACCTGGTAAGAAAGCAACTGCTCTGGGACCTCTGGACTGTGAGAAGAGATAATCAGGCCATGTAGATTCTCTGGAGGATAAGATGTCTTCTGGAGAATTGGAGAGGCAAAGGAGGCTAAATATTCAGATGTGGCGAAGAAGCCGCTTTCAATATAGATTCTCTATTTCTTTTTTTTTTTTCCTTGAGACGGAGTCTGGCTCTGTCGCCCAGGCTGGAGTGCAGTGGCGCGATCTCAGCTCACTGCAAGCCCCGCCTCCTGGGTTCACGCCATTCTCTTGCCTCGGCCTCCCGAGTAGCTGGGATTACAGGCGCCCGACACCACGCCCTGCCAATTTTTTGTATTTTTAGTAGAGACGGGGTTTCACCTTGTTAGCCAGGATGGTCTTGATCTCCTGACCTCGTGATCCACCCATCTCGGCCTCCCGAAATGCTGGGATTACAGGAGTGGGCCACCGCACCTGGCCATAGATTCTCTATTTCTAATTATTCTAGTTGACACTGCTTAAGTCAAACTGCCTTAGATGAGTTCTGCAATTCTTTACCATCAAAATTAGGAAGAAAAATCAAAGTGATTGTTTTAAGCCACTAAGAATTGAGGTAGTTTCTCACTAAGCAATAGATAACAAAATAATTATAAAACAACCTGAAGATAACTTCAGAGAGTGACAACTTTTCTCACTCTCAGATTTATTTTGTCCTATAGCTATCTTCTTTATTTATTTATTTATTTATTTATTTATTTTTAGTGAGCTATGTTTAAAACCTCATGACTTAGAGACAGACCTGGGCTTTCAGATGACTGTTAAAATTGCTAGAACCACAAGGGCATAGCTAGACAGCAGTGTTTATGTCACCTTAGCTCTTTAACAACGAAGTGGCTTTTTTTTTTGCAATAGAAAGGAATAACAATGAGTGGTGGGTTTAAAGTTGCAAATTAACAGACGATTATAAAAAGCTTACTTAGCTGTGAAGGCAGAGCACACTTGGGTAATAATTTGACATAAATATTTTCAGTTAAGAATCTCGGCCAGGAGCGGTGGCTCATGCCTGTAATCCCAGCACTTTGGGAGGCCAAAGTGGGTGGATCACGAGGTCAGGAGATCGAGACCATCCTGGCTAACACGGTGAAACCCTGTCTCTACTACAAATACAAAAAATTAGCCGGGGTGGTGGTGGGCGCCTGTAGTCCCAGTTACTCAGGAGGCTGAGACAGGAGAATGGCGTGAATCTGGGAGGCAGAGGCTGCAGTGAGCTGAGATCATGCCACTGCACTCCAGCCCGGGTGACAGAGTGAGACTCCATCTCAAGAAAAAAAAAAAAATCTCCACAGAGCACTGCTGTGGTACCTATGTTGGTGTTTGGCTGGGTTCAGTGGCTCACACCTATAATCCCAGCATTTTGGGAGGCTGAGGTGGAGGATTTCTTGAGGCTAAAGTTAAAGACCAGCCTTGACAATATAGTGAGACCTCATCTCTACAAAATATAAAAAAATTAGCTGGGTGTGGTGGCACATGCCTGTATTCTCAGCTACTCAGGAAGCTAGCTATCTTCTTAAATACTCCAGTTGTGAATAATTGGCCTGCAGATATTTTAATTGTAAATGCTTCCATTTCTATAAAATGATGATTGTTTAGGCTGCTAATGCAAATTAGGCAGTTGCTTATAAAATGAAGATAAAGAGAATGACTATTTCAGAGTGTTTTATGATTTTTAGATGTGAAAAAGGAAGATGTGATAAATAGACTCACATTGTATTTGGATGTGAATTTTAAACAAAGCTAATTTTATACGTAACAGTTGTTCCAGAAAGATTCTATTTACAGAGTTTATGTGGTTAGCAAGAAACTCTCTCTCCTTTATAAGCTTACCCAATGAAAAGATGCAGTTACAGTCATACTTAACCAGCTATTATTATCAGTAATACATACTGCATTAATATTTGTAAAATAAATAAAAACTCTCCCTTTTGAATTTTAATTTTAAGAAGGGTTAAGTGGATAGTCATTACTAAGTGAGGACTGCTAGAAATCAATAAATTTGAATTTCCAAATGTGTATGTCAATTAAAACCTTAGTAAGAACAGAGAAAACCTTTGAAATGAGGTAGGATTGTTAGTAAAATTGCTTTGCTTGGTGTTCTGCCGTGTCCTATTTACTTGAGATAAGCCTTCCAGGATGCAAGTTAAGAATAGAGATGGGTTGCCTGGATGCAAAGGAGAATAAGGAAAAACAGCAACAACATCTAAAATATAAGACTGCTGATATCACACTAAGTTTGTGTATAGCAGTGGTTTGAAAGGAGAGAGAAGAATCTGTAAGTTAGGCTTTCTCTGAGTGTTTGGAATACTCCTCGGACTTTATATTATCTTCTGGAAGGATATTGCGTAGATTAGGTAGTAGGCATATCATTCACATCCATCCCTTTCGGGGAAAAAGTGTTCTATCATCACAGAAGTGTGATTTTGGGGAGAAGAATCTTTAACATATGAAAGCAGATTACTTTTAGATTTTTGATTTGTCCATGAAGAACTCTAATAGGGGCAGTGGTGCCGCAAAATTGAGACTCTCACATAAGTCACTTCCATACTATCCTCACTTACCCTGGGAATGGCTGTAACATTACTCAATAAATCATTTTCTGCTAAGAAGCAAAACACTTAGAAGGCTATTACAGTAGCTTCAGGTATTCAGTGGCAAGGAAAAGATCAACAAGACTATGTAAACTGTATATATAAAAAATGACTTATACCCCAAACCCCTCCAAATTCCGAACTTTACACATTGTGAAATACAGTTAGTGTTTTTTGTTTGTTTGTTTCTTTAACTGAAAATAGGAGCATAGCTATTCACTAGGAGATGCCAGGTCTGCAGTTTCAAAAACTCAATAAAGATAGGACACAGCATTTTTAATGTCAAGGGGGATTTAGAGGGAGATTTTTGATGAGAGAGGAGTCACCCTACTCAAGGTCTCTTTGTGGGAGACGGCCTTAGTAAATAGCAATGAAGAAGCACCACCTCTCAACGGATATTAGGTCACTGATCTGGCATGAATCATTCAACCAAGGTTTCCAAAGTCCCTGCTACCCTGGGGTTGTAGGAATTCATGGCGAATAGGAAATGAAATAAGGTTCATGTCTGTTTCTTCCTGTAATGCCTTATAGACCTTTTTTTTCCAGTAGTTTTAAGCAATATTTGCTGGGAGCTATGCAAGCAAAGCAGAAACTGCTGCTGCTCATATAATTATTTTCTTCATGAATAAAGACATTTTCTTTCCTGAGGTTGTCAATTCTACATCTTTCAAAAGCACAGTAATGACATAGAGAATAATAAAATAGTTTTTCCTGATGCAGAAAATGAAAAGAAAACAACTAATAAAATGGGGAAACAGCAGTGTTTCATTACATTTCTTACTTTTGTATGAGTCTTTTAAGTTTTACATGTGGTATCACTTAATTCAATTAAATAGCTTAGCCAAGCTGAAATACAGCCTGTAGCATTTTAACATTTACCCACCAATCAGATTCAGAACACCAAGATTAGCCCTGGATTGTTGTCAATCTTGGGTACGTGGAGAGATTGATCATTTTTGGGTACACAAAAATCCCATGGAGTCACCAGTAAAACTTAGAAGAGATTTAGGTGTATTAAAAGTATATCGGGTCAGCTTTATACACCATTTGGCTTAACAGAGTCTAAAGATGGGGGTGGGAGGTGGGGAGAACAGATGTTTCATAATAAGAGGTGGCCAACCTCTCAGAAGTCTTGTCCTTCTTTCAATTTATCCTAGATTTAAAGAGCGTAAGTCATGCTACATGAGTTCATGGGTTTCGTCTGTGAAATCTTAGCATGAATATCTTTTAATAAATATTTATCTAGCACATTTGAGCAATTACAGTTAACAACCAGGGAAAAGAAAATTTGCCAAGAAATAGAAAATTAGATTGGATAACTTATAACAAATTATAATTTGACTGTTCCTAATATAGGAATTTCTAATTGAATGATGGTGTCCTTTTCATTTACACTCTACCAAATTCCTTTTACTCATGAGTCAGTGGTCTAGCATCTCCATATTTCACTTTTTACATGGGATGCAATAACCTCAATAAAATGACCATATTTTTAGTCTACTAAAATAAAGTCAAGTTTAGATAAATGAAGTAAAGATACCAAATCCTAATATATCCCCAAAGAGGGATTATATTAGTTCTAGTATTTAAAAAGCAGATTTGTGGGGTTCTGAATTCAACTCATGTCTCAGATTCAACTAATGTCTAAATTCAGTTGGTGACTCAGATTTAACAAGTTAATGTATTTAATTGTCAAACGATTGTGGATCTTTTATAAGAGACATGAGAATATTGTCATGGTGATGGTTATTTTATAGAACAACAAAAGTTGGGAAATAGGAATTTTGGCTACTTTCCCAAAGTACTCCAAAATAGGATGAAAAAGCTGTAGGTGGTTTCACTTCTTTAACAACTACAGGATTTCCCTTTAAAGGATTTTCACCTTCAAAAATAGAACTAAATGCCTAATCTCTGAATATAAATAGGACGCAGCTTGATATCACAAGTCAATTCTAATTTTACACAAAAACATAGTGGGATATAATACAAAACAGATGATGTTAGGCATGAAGGGCTGATATAACTGTAAATATAATATTTATATCATAATATTAATGAGAATTGATTATAAGTGGACTATCCTAAATGGCTTTCAAGGATCTTGATCGTAAGTGATGTAATCTCCTGGTTTTGTAGGGATATGCTCCTTAGCTAGAAGTGAGTGATCAGAACATCTACTAGAACATTCTCTGCATTAACACCTCTCATGGTTCCCATTCTTCTCTGGTATGCAATTGCATCTTCTGAAAAATGGAAGAAAACAATTTGCTTCATAGAAACAGGCATGGCCAGGTGGTTTGACTCCTTTAAAAATATAGAGTGAGGGATTCCAACATCCTACAATAAAAAACGTAAGATAGGCCCTGTCATGCATAAATCCAGCTGGCAGAAGCTTACTTTCTAGTTTGCCTGCGTGGATTGATTTTGCACAAAATTTGCTGTAATTCCAAGTGGTAATAGCTACTCTGTAGGTGAAGAGGAAGAGAAGTCCAAGATTATTTCCTGGAAGAAAAAAAGACTGAAGAGATAATAGGCCTCTGAACACCACACAAATCAACAGAATGGAAAAGGGCCCAAGGGGAGAGTTACCTCTATGCAATTGTTTGCAGAGTGATTATCAAGCCCTGGTATCTGGAGCTTAGAACGATTACTGAATTTCTTAGAATTCAACATAGAGCTGAACTGAAATTTGCAGGTTGATTTACTGAGGAAGTTCCCTGAAATCCTTACCAACTTAAGTTGTGGGAGCTTCAGACAAATCTCCTTGTCCCTTCTCTTACCTCCTTGTTTAGAGTTTTCTTTCAGTTCCTCTTTTCAATGCAGTATGTAGATGCCTCAATGTCCTGGAAAAATTACTTCTTTTTTTATTATTATACTTTAAGTTCTGAGATACATATACAGAACGTGCATGTTTGTTATGTAGGTATAGATGTGCCGTAGTGGTTTGCTGCACCCATTGACCAGTCATCTACATTAGGTATTTCTCCTAATGCTATCTCTCCCCTTGCCCTGTACCCCCCAACAGGACCCAGTGTGTGATGTTTCTCTCCCTGTGTCCATGTATTCTCATTGTTCAGCTCCCACTTATGAGTGAGAACATGCAATGTTTGGTTTTTCTGTTCCTGTGTTAGTTTGCTGAGAATGATGGTTTCTAGCTTCATCCATGTCCCTGAAAAATACATGAACTCATCCTTTTTTATGGCTGCATAGTATTCCAGGGTGTATATGTGCCACATTTTCTTTATCCAATCTATCACTGATGGGCATTTGGGTTGGTTCCAAGTCTTTACTATGGGGAATAGTGTTGTAATAAACATGCATGCATGTGTCTTTATAGTAGAATGATTTATAATCCTTTGGGTATATACCCAGTAATGAGATTCTTGGGTCAAATGGTATTTCTGGTTCCAGATCCTTGACCACACTGTCTCCCACAATGGTTGAATTAATTTGCACTCCCACCAACATTGTAAAAGCATTCCTATTTCTCCACATCCTCTCCAGCATCTGTTGTTTCCTGACTTTTTAATGATTGCCATTCTAACTGGTGTGAGATGGTAGCTCACTGTGGTTTTGCTTTGCATTTCTCTAATGACCAGTGATGATGTGCTTTTTTTTCAAATGTTTGTTGGCTGCATAAATGTCTTCTTTTGAGAAGTGCCTGAACAGACACTTTTTGATGGGGTTGTTTGTTTTTTTCTTGTAAATTTGTTTAAGTCCCTTGTAGATTCTGGATATTAGCCCTTTGTCAGATGGATAGACTGTAAAAATTTTCTCCCATTCTGTAGGTTGCCTGTTCACTCTGATGATAGTTTCTTTTACTGTGCAGAAGCTTTTAAGTTTAATTAGATCCCATTTGTCAGTTTTGGCTTTTGTTGCCATTGCTTTTGGTGTTTTGCCCATGCCTATGTCCTGAATGGTATTGCCTAGGTTTTCTTCTAGGGTTTTTATGGTTTTAGGCCTTATGTTTAAGTCTTTAATCCATCTTGAGTTAATTGTTGCATAAGGTGTAAGGAAAGGGTCCAGTTTCAGCTTTCTGCATATGGCTAGCCAGTTTTCCCACACCACTTATTAAATAGGGAATCCTTTTCCCATTGCTTGTTTTTGTCAGGTTTGTCAGGAATCAGATGGTTGTAGGATGATGGTTGGTGTTATTTCTGAAGCCTCTGTTCTGTTCCATTGGTCTATATCTTTGTTTTGGTACCAGTACCAAGCTGTTTTGGTTACTGTAGCCTTGTAGTATAGTTTGAAGTCAGGTAGTGTGATGCCTCCAGCTTTGTTCTTTTTGCTTAGGATTGTCTTGGCTATATGTGCTCTTTTTAGGTTCCATATGAAATTTAAAGTAATTTAGTTCTAATTCTGTAAAGAAAGTCAATAGCCGCTTGATGGGCATAGCATTGAATCTATAAATTACTTTGGGCCATATGGCCATTTTCACGGTATTGATTCTTCCTATCCATGAGAATGGAATGTTTTCCTATTTGTTTGTGTTTTCTCTTATTTCCTTGAGCAGTGGTTTGTAATTCTCTTTGAAGAGGTCCTTCACATCCCTTGTTAGTTGTATTCCTAAGTATTTTATTTTCTTTGTAGCAATTATGAATGGGAGTTCACTCATGATTTGGCTCTCTGTTTGTCTATTATTAGTGTATAGGAATGCTCGTGATTTTTGCACATTGATTTTGTATCCTAAGACTTTGCTGAAGTTGCTTATCAGCTTAAGGAGATTTTGGGCTGAGATGATGGTGTTTTCTAAATATACAACCATGTCATCTGCAAACACGGATAATTTGACTTTATCTCTTCCTATTTGACTACTTTTATTTCTTTCCCTTGCCTGATTGTCCTGGCCAGAACTTCCAGTACTATATTGAATAGGAGTGGTGAGAGAGAGCATCCTTGTCATGTGCCAGTTTTCAAAGGGAATGCATCCAGTTTTGCTCATTCATTATGATATTGGCTATAGGTTTGTCATAAATAGCTCTTATTATTTTGAGGTATGTTCCATCAATACCTAGTTTATTGAGAGTTTATAGCATGAAGTGGTGTTGAATTTTATTGAAGGCCTTTTCTGCACCTATTGAGATAATCATTTGTTTTTGTCAATGGTTCTGTTTATATGATGGATTATGTTTATTGATTTGCATATGTTGAACCAGCCTTGCATCCCAGGGATGAAACCAACTTGATCATGGTGGATAAGCTTTTTGACGTGCTGCTGGATTTGATTTGCCAGCATTTTATTGAGGATTTTCACATAGCTGTTCATCAGGGATGTTGGCCTGAAGTTTTCTTTTTTCTTTTTTTCTTTGTTCTTTTTTTTTTTTTTTTTTTTTTTTTTTGAGACAGAGTCTCACTCTGTTGCTCAGGTTGGAGTGCAGTGGCACGATCTCGGCTCACTGCAAGCTCCATCTCCCAGGTTCACGCCATTCTCCTGTCTCAGCCTCCCAAGTAGCTGGGACTACAGGCACCCGCCACCATGCCCAGCTAATTTTTTTTGTATTTTTAGTAGAGACGGGGTTTCACTGTGTTAGCCAGCATGGTCTTGATTTCCTGACCTCGTGATCTACCTGCCTCAGCCTACCAAAGTGCTAGGATTACAGGCGTGAGCCACCATGCCTGGCTAAAGTTTTCTTTTTTTGTTGTGTCTCTGCCAGATTTTGGTATCAGGATGATGCTGGCCTCATAAAATGAGTTAGGGAGGAGTCACTCTTTTTCTATTGTTTGGAATAGTTTCAGAAGGAGTGGTAACAGCTCCTCTTTGTACCTCCTGCAGAATTCGGCTGTGAATCCATCTGATCTTGGGCATTTTTTGGTTGGTAGGCTGTTAATTACTGCCTCAATTTCAGAACTTGTTATTGTTCTATTCAGGGATTTGCCGTCTCCCTGGTTTAGTCTTGGGTGGGTGTATGTGTCCAGGAATTTATCCATTTCTTCTAGATTTTCCAGTTTATTTGTGTAGTAGTGTTCATAGTATTCTCTGATAGTAGTTTGTATTTTTGTGGGATCGGTGGAGATATCCTCTTTATCATTTTTTATTGTGTCTATTTGGGTCTTCTCTCTTTTCTTCTTTGTTAGTCTGGGTAGTGGTCTAGCTATTTTGTTAATCTTTTCAAAAAACCAGCTCATGGATTCACTGATTTTTTTTGAAGAGCTTTTCATGTCTTTATCTCTTCAGTTCTGCTCTGATCTTAGTTATTTCTTGCCTTCTGCTAGCTTTGAATTTGTTTGCTCTTGCTTCTCTAGTTCTTTTAATTGTGATGTTGGGGTGCCTATTTTAGATCTTTCTCACTTTCTCCTGTGGGCATTCAGTGCTATAAATATCTGTACAGACCATCGAAACTATGAAGAAACTGCATCAACTAACGGACAAAATAACCAGCTAGCATCATAATGACAGGATCAAATTCATACATAACAATATTAACCTTAAATGTAAATACTAACCTTAAATGTAAATGGGCTAAAGACCCCAATTAAAAGACACAGACTGGCAAATTGGATAAAGAGTCAAGACCCATCTGTGTGCTGTATTCAGGAGACCAATCTCACATGTAAAGATACACATAGGCTCAAAATAAAGGGACAGAGGAATATTTACCAAGCAAATGGAAAGCAAAAACAAAAAAGCAAGGGTTATAATTCTAGTCCCTGATAAAACAGACTTTAAAACAACAAAGATCAAAAAAGACAAAGAATGGCATTACATAATGCTAAAGGGATCAATGCAACAAGAAGAGATAACTGTCCTAAATATATATGCGCCCAATACAGGAGCACCCAGATTCATAAAGCAAGTTCTTTGAGACCTACAAAGAAATGTAGACTCCCACCCAATAATAGTGGGAGACTTTAACACCCACATCAATATTAGACAGATCAACAAGACAGAAAATTAACAAGGATATTCAGGACTTGAACTCAGCTTGGAACCAAGCAGACCTAATAGACATCCACAGAACTCTCCACCCCAAATCAATAGAATATACATTCTTGTTAGCATCACATCACACTTATTCTAAAGTTGACCACATAATTGAAAATAAAACCCTTCTCAGCAAACTCCAAAAAGATATGGAAATCATAATAAACAGTCTCTCAGATCACAGTACAATCAAATTAGAACTCAGGATTAAGAAACTCACTCAAAACCACATAACTACATGGAAACTGAACAACCTGATCCTGAATGACTACCGGGTAAAAAACAAAATTAAGGTAGAAATAAATAAGTTCTTTGAAACCAATGAGAACAAAGACACAATGTACCAAAATCTCTGGGACACAAATGAAGCAGTGTTTAGAGGGAGAAATTACTCCTTGAATAGTTTAAGATCTCTTTGTGATTCGTAGAGATAGTAGATTTTCGTTTGTTTGTTTTTTGAGACAGAGTCTCACTCTGTCACCCAGGCTAGAGTGCAGTGGCACCATCTCGGCTCACTACAACCTTCTCCTCCTGGGTTCAAGTGATTCTCCTGTCTCAGTCTCTCTAGTAGTGAGGATTACAGGCATATGCCACCATGCCAGGCTAATTTTTTGTATTTTTAATAGAGAGGGGGTTTCACCATGTTGGCCAGGCTGTTCTCGAACTCCTGAAGTCAGGTGATCCACCCACCTGAACCTCCCAAAGTCCTGGGATTTCAGGCGTGAGCCACTCCACCCAGCCAGAAAAACTTTGGAAGAAGACATAATTTCAGATCCAGAGGACTATTTTGAAGACCACCAGTCACGAGTAATCCTGGGAGTTCTCTTTGGATTGCCTTATAAGGAGGTAGTTGGGAAATACGGCTTTCTCTCTTCCAGCAGGAGAGTCTAAAACTTCCCACATTACCTAAGGCTTTCCTTTTTCTTCAATAAGAGGAGGCACATTCAAACTCAATGTCCCATTTGTTCAGGGGCCTTCAAGTTCTCCAGATGCTAGACCTCTGGTTTCTATATTGAATCCTGTACACCCTTGGAAGCAAATATCAGGTTGACTGGCTACTGGACTCAAACTGTGTCTGTGACTCCCAAACCCTTGGATAATGTGTCTCACTCTTAGTCTACAAAAAGCAGAGAAAGTGAGAGGTAGAGCAACATCTTCTACTGGGGTCCATCTCAATGATAGGTTCAGCAAGCCTAAGCATGCCTTTTCATGGGATGCCAAGAAAAGAGGAACCCCTATATCCTTTTAGGTCTTTCTGACTCTGAGCCCGGAGTATACTGAGTAATGGCCTGAGTATCAAATTTAAAAAGATACTCACTAGTTCAAATTCTGAGAGTCTGCCTTGGTTTCTTTTAAAAGGATTCATAAAACAGAAGAATAAAAGGATTATAATACAAATGTCAAACCACACAAAACTATTCAAAATTAGGAGGCCTATTTGACCCAATAATTCCTCTTCTGAAATTGACCTTATTAGGAAGAAATAGATTTATGTAAGAGAAAAAGGGAGAGGCTGACTACAATTTTCACAAAATACAAACTGGAAAAATATCACTTTTTAAAAATAAAAATGAATTAGAAATATCTAATTTATATCATTATTTCGGCTTCAGCCATATAGCAAACACCTCTGATTACTGAAGATAAAGGGCTGGGTAATTATGATAATAGAATAAAGAATATCTGGCTGGGTGCAGTGGCTCAATGCCTGTAATCCTGGCACTTTGGGAGGCCGAGGTGGATGGATCACGAGGTCAGAAGATCGAGACCATCCTGGCTAACACGGTGAAAACACCATCTCTACTAAAAATACAAAAAATTAGCTGGGCATGGTGGCGAGTGCCTGTAGTCTCAGCTACTCAGGAGGCTGAGGAAGGAGAATGGCGTGAACCCAGGAGGCGGAGCTTGCAGTGAGCTGAGATTGCACCACTGCACTCCAGCCTGGGCAACACAGTGAGACTCCGTCTCAAAAAAAAAAAAAAAAAAAAAAGAATATCTGGTATATATATGTGTGTGTGTGTGCATGTGTGTGTATGTATGTGTTTGTATTTATATGTGTATATATATAAATACATATGTATAACATTATATTAATGAAAAGCAAAAGACAAATTTACATATCTACTAAGTATTTTATGAAATATCTATTTAATGAAAGCAAAAAAACAGCGTAAATACACCAAAGTGTTAACGATGGCATTTCTGAAATTGTTATATATAACTCTTTTTAATTTTTATTTTCTTAAAAAGACATAGTCTTGCTCTGTCACTCAGGCTGGAGTGCAGTCATGATCATAGCTCACTACAACCACAAACTCCTGGGCTCAAGTAATCCTCCCACCTCAGCCTCATGAGTAAACAGGACTACACAAATGGGCCACGATGCTTGGCTAATTTTCAGATATTTTTTACAGATGGGATCTCACTGTGTTGCCCAAGCTGGTCTCGAACTCCTGGCCTCATGCAATATTCCAGCCTTGACTTCCCAATGTGCTGGGATTATATGCGTGAGCCACTGTGACTGGCCTACTATGTATAGCTATTAATTCTGCTTTTTTGTTGTTTTCCAAATTTCTGGTAATAACATTCTTTCCTTTCTAACTAAAAATTTAATTGAAAAATGTTTTAAATAGAAAAACGTATGCTTTGTTGTATTTATTTATTTACCTCCACCTCTGTGGGTAGCTCATTTGAGTATGATATTGACAGAATAGCCTAATAGCTGAGCATATTTTCTTTTTACCTTGCAGCCTAGATTCAGATTCCATCTCTGCTTGACATTAGCCATGTAACCTTGTGAAAATTAAATTGGTTTCACAGTGCCTTCATATACTCATTTGTGAAAGAGAAAAAGGTATCTAAATATTAAACATGTAGCCTTGGAAAAGTTTATTGACCACAGACTTCTCAACTGAAAATAATGCAAATAAAAGTATCTAAATTGTTGAGTACTAGAAAATGATTGAGTTAATGTGAATAAAGCAATTAGCTTCTGGCACATAGTAAACTCTCAGTTTTTATTTTGAGACGGGCAGGTTGCTCAGGCTGTTATGCAGTGACACACACACGGTTCACTGCAGCCTCCACCTCTAGGACTCAAGCCATCCATGCACCTCAGCTTCCTGAGTAGCTGGGACTACAAACTCACACCACCACACTCAGCTAATTTTTGCATTTTTTTGTAGAGATGGGGTCTCACCATGTTGCCCAGGCTGGTCTTGAACTGATAAGTTCAACTAATCCTCCTGCCTTGGCCTCCCAAAGTGCCACGATTGCAGGCATGAACCACCACACCTAGACCCCCAATACATGTTAACTCTCACTTTTGCTGTCAAATTTTAGAATATATATTAACCTATGTCATGTGTAATATTTAGATACAAATAACTTCATCACGCAAGAATATTTAGATAATGCTAACAATTCAAATGATTTTATGCCAAAATTTGGTACTATAACTTTCTTCTTCAGGTTTAATTGCCAGAAGTGAGTTTTTACACCAAGTTTTCACCTACAGTGCTGTGCCACAGTGTAGCACCAAAAAAGGGCTACTATGATTTCAAAGTATATTTTCTTGCCTGTGCATGATAGTATCTAAAATCAGGAAAAATATTTTCTTAATATTTACAGAAATAAAAAATCTTCTATAACATTGATAGAAGCAATCTACTTTCATCCAAAAATGAGTCTTGAACATATAGAACCTTGTATTAGTCTGTTTTCACACTGCTGTAAAGAACTACCTGAGACTGGGTCATTTATAAAAACTAGAGGTTTAATTGACTCATAGTTTTGCATGGCTGGGAGGCCTCAGGAAACTTACAATCATGGCAGAAGGTGAAGGGGAAGCAAGGTATGTCTTACGTGGTGGCAGGAGAGAGAGGGAAAGAGGGAGGGAGGGAGAGGGGGGATAGAGAGAGAGAGAGGAAACGCCACACTTTCAAGCCATCAGATCTTGTTAGAACTCACGAGAACAGCATGGGGAAAACTGCCCCGTGATCCAATCACCTCCCACCAGGTCCCTCCCTCAACATGTGGAGATTGTAATTTGAGATGAGATTTGGGTGGAGACACAGAGCCAAATCTTATCAAACCTCCTTAAATATTTGTAGAATGAATGGAAGCAAGATTTCTTATTTGCTCTTCACACCAGCATTGCAAGATAAATATTTCAAATTAATGTAATGGGGAAAATGAAAGGGTAGCATGATTTCAAAAATTCCAACTGAACCTTTGCAGACACCCTGTGTGACTCTCACTTTGAAGCTTCCTGCCCTGCTCTAGCCATGTTGTGGGCACACGATCTAGAAAAATCAATCAATTTCTCCTCTGGGAATTTTAATTTTAAGAGAAGTTAATATCCAGAAAGAGGTGTATGGAATCCAACAATAATAGTGACTTCAACCCACTATCAATGTGGAGAGTAGCTGTTGCTACCTATGCACACCTGGATATAATTCAAGGACAAAAGGGCATTCACACTGTACTTTATTTATTCTATCTTCTTGAACAGATAATCTGCAAGTCTTGATCACTGTGATTGAAGTTATCCAGTCTATTATTTCTTTCTGTATAACATGGAGAATACTTCTATAATATAATTTTAATGCTATGGGTGGGAAGAGAGTATCCTGAGTCTTCCTAGAGACTCAGATATTGTCAATCCATATTGCCTGCACATGACTTTAATGTGCAGGTAAAGTTTCTGTAGCAGGATCCTTTTGAACTCTCAATAAACTATGAACAGAATGAATTTTATGAGATCAGGAGATCAGGCATCCCCTGTGCTTGGCCAAACTTCAAATTCAGACCAAGGTTGTTAATTCAAAATGTAATATTGGTTTCTTATTCTTTTCTTTAAAATAACTTTTATAAAACTAAGCTGTTCTTGTAAAAGTCTGTATGTAAAGAACTTTTAAAAGAATTTCAGAAGTGTGTTTTCATCACATCATGAGAATGTATTTATCAGAATATGAATGCTAAAACATGCCCCTTTCTCAAAAATCGTCAATCCATAAAAAAGTTAAAGAAGAGGGCTTCGTATTCATTTGCCTGTCCTCATTCAGTGTGTCTACTTCAATCACCTGATTTTTCTTTTCTTTGATTCTCATCTTCTCCTCTTTCTCTATATTCCCACCTCACTTCTTTATGTAGCATGAATGTACTGTTCTCTTGTTTTACTCTCAACGGTCTCTGCTCTTCCTATCTTGTGTGATTACTAAGCTGCACAAACAGGACTGAAATATAGTAAAAATGACTTAATAAGGATTTCCTATTCAGGAAAATTTGTCTTCAGTGGTGTTTGATGATTTCTCCTGAGAAAAAAAGGCATTCACAGTCTTACCCTAATCATCTCTGAGCAAAACATTTCAAATTGGCCAAGCAGCTGCAAAATGAGAGCTGGAAACAGACATGAACAAAAAGATTTCCTGCAGTGGTAAACACTATGATGCTTTTATATTGATAACACTCTGGAGGCAATTCCTGCATTTCTAGCAAAGGCCATTTAAAGTGCAGGTTAACAATAAAAACCGAGCCCTTTTAAGACAGCATGCACGAATAACATGTTGGTTTGCATTCATCAATTTCTTTTAAGATTTTTCTATTTTTATAAACAGAAATAATATAGCTTGTGTCATTTGAAATTCCTATGCAATATAATAAACTGTCTTAAAAATAGAGTATTGCAGCTGGGTGCGGTGGCTCACACCTGTAATCCCAGCACTTTGGGAGGCTGAGGTGGGTGGATCACAGGGTCAGGAGTTCGAGACCAGCCTGGCCAATATGGTGAAACCCCATACCTACTAAAAATACAAAAATTAGTGGGGCATGGTGGCGGGTGCCTGTAGTTCTAGCTACTTGGGAGGGTGAGACAGAAGAATTGCTTGAACTTGGGAGATGGAGGTTGCAGTGAGCCGAGATCACGCCAATGCATTCCAGCCTGGGTGACAGAGTGAAATTCTGTCTCAAAAATATATATATATATATTGGAATTGGATTTGCAAGGGAATAAAAATTTATGTTACAAGAAGTTCTAACTGATGTATCAGAGAGAACAAAATACGCTAAAAATACTTCATGAAATGTTTACCCACTATTATTCCAATGAGAAGTAAAAGAATATATAACTCTCCCAGGATCTGGCCAGGTAACCTTAAATGATTCATTACGCTATGCAAAAAAAAAAAAAAAAATGCCTTTAAATTTAAAATTTCAAATGAATTTTCTTTCTATTATTTAGCAGAATTCACATTTAATATTTTAAAATTATGTATTAAATAACTTAGTTTTTTTTTCTCTAATCTTTGAGGAAAAAAAAAAATTACCCCCAGATGTACCATTGTGTACCATTTGGTTGCATGCATTCTCCTGGGATGCTAAATAATGACCCAGTTTAAGAAGCACAGGCCAAAGATGTCTTCTCAAGCAACTGAAGGTAAAAAACATATTGTTATTTCAGACAGGATACAGTGGATCCTCCACATACTAGATTACTGAATGTGTCTTAAAAGATGCTCATTCATTCAGTTAGTCAAACATTATTTATAAAGTGCTTCTTATGGGTTGCATTCTGTGGAAGAGACTGGTAAGACAATCAATGAAGTTGCTTCATGGTGCTTGCATTTTATGGAGACTTGTAGGCAAATAAGAAGCTAGATGAACAAATAAAGAAGCCACCCAACCAGCCCACCAATAAGATAGTTACAGATTGCAACTAGATAATGGCAGAAATATACATGGTGATGAGATATAATTCCGTGAAGAAATCAATTTTAATAACACAACCTGAGAAAGTCTCTTTGGGAAGGCAATGATTATGGTGTTGAAAGACAAAATTATAACAAATTTAGTCATGGATCTAACTGGCCTTTATTGCTGGGGCAACCTCCATTCTACCAAACAGAATGAAAGCTCTCTTTGGATAGTGGCAGAACAGTGGGTTTCATAAGGTGAAATCAAGGAAACTATAGAAAAAAAATTGATTTGTTAACATCAGGCTACTTAAGGTTACTTTTTTTGCAAGGGTTAAAGCAAAGGGGACTTCCTTATTATATTGACTCAGGAAGAATGGAATCTCCTGTGTTGAGGAAGAAACTGGTCTGTTTGTTTGTTTTTTGTTTTTTGTTTTGTTTTTTATTTTTTAGACAGAGTCTCACTCTATTGCCCAGGCTGGAGTGCAATGGTGCTATCTCAGCTCACTGCAACCTCCACCACTGGGTTCAAGCAATTCTCCTGCCTCAGCCTCCTGAGTAGCTGAGATTACAGGCACCCACCACTGCACATGGCTAATTTTTGCATTTTTAGTAGAGATGGGTTTTTACCATGTTGGCCAGGCTGGTCTTGAACTCCTGACCTCAGGTAATCCACCCTTGCTGGTCTCCCGAAGTGCTTGGATTACAGGCGTGAGCGAATGCACCTGGCCAGAACTGGTCTGTTTTGAGATTTATCTGTCTCCTCAAAGTTGCAATTTGGTTATTTGGCATTTGGAATGAGTGACTCCATTTTAGTTCGGTCTGGTCTGTTGGGCTTAAGGCAGAAGCTCAGTCCAAAACAATGGATGTTATAATTTTTGTTTAACAGTGGTAAAATCTGAAAGGAAAGAACCAAGTGTGCAAACCAGTGAATCCTAATCATATTTCTCATGGGTGAAAAAGGTAGTTAAAAAGCTAGAGATACTTTTTAAGTAGCTGATTATTGGATCTCCTTTGCCTCTGAGTTTAGAAGGTAGCCAGAGCTGGTCTTGGCTATGACTGCTTTTCTTGGTTTCTACATGCAAAGCTAGGCTTTTGATGACTGTCATTTTATAGGTGTCACGCTTTCTGGAGGGGTGCATCTTAAGATATCAGTTCTGTAAACTTTCACAATAGTCTAATAGATTTTAGATATTAATTTTATTAGCATAGGTTTTATCAGAGAGTTCATAATTCAGAATCTCCTTATACTTGGTTTTGGTACGTACAGATCCTTATGCATGTTTTTCCAAGAAATCCTTATGCATGTTTTTCCTTATGCATGTATTTCTTGAAAAGAAATAGTGAATTTGCACCATCTACATGAAATAATTCTTTTTTAATTATACTAGCAAAGAGTTAAGGATGCACATCCTTTCTACTTTATGCAGTTTTAGTAACAGAACAATTGTGATTGAATCCAAATATGGAGGCCAGTTTGCCTCCTAAAGGCCTTTTCCTGCCATAATTCCTGCTCCTCACTTTCCTGCATCAACTTAACCTGAGCAACCTAATGTAAGTAATAATCCACCTGCAGCCTCTGGGAACACAATATAAAAATTATTTCCTAGCCTGATACAAAACTTCATAACAACCTTTCCTTTCTTATCCCTGTGATTTTAAGGAAAGTATAATATCTATTAAATATTATCAAATCCAACCACATTGATGCTTTGATGGGAATTGAGACTATTATCACACTCTTAATTCTGCTAATAATTTTAGCAATGCATTATAGCAAAATGTTCTATAAAATTTTACCTTTTATGTCTTATGTCAAAATGATATATTTCTTTTCATTCTATAAAGCTGCAATTCTGGTATTATTTAGCTAAGAATACCTGATAAAGAAAGTCACCTTTTCGAGATGTTAAATTATTTCTACTCATTCTCCTTGCAAGGCAAAATTATCCCAATCTGCAAAATCTGCTGTGTGGTTTTGACCAAATGTCCACAAATGATTCTCATCATATTGTTATCAGCAATAATGCATAAAAAGCACAATTTTGTGTATGCCTTATAATTTACAGTTCTCTCAAGGGAAACATTCTTCCTATAAATATTTCTTAAGTAGTTTATATTCCATGAATAAATGTTGAGTTTAAAGAAGAAAATACTGTTATTTGTTCAATTATTGTATATTGTCTGAAACAGTCTTTACTAGGTGGACTAGTTTACCAACACCTAGTATTGTGTTCAGTTAGACAACTTAGTGGATGCTTGCTTTTATCTAAGTCAGTACATTCCATTGTTATCAAGTACATTCGGGTGTTTCTAAAGCACATTCAATTCAGAGCATGTAACCTAAACAGTGATAGTTTATTGGGTTGCTTTATGATTATTAAAATCAATGTTACAGAAAAAATTTCGACATAAACTACTTTCAATAAAAGGGTTTACTTAAATCATCAGCTGTCTATAGCTAATGGGTTGGTGACCAGCTTAATTTCTGCATTGGGAGAGGTTTAAGAGATGTGCTCTACAGTTAACTTAAGGAGTCAGCATTGCTTTATCAAAACAGTGGATTTAGCTTAGGAAAATTATACATTATATGTAGACATTTCTTGATAATAACATTATGTGCAATGAAATGATTTTCAGTAACATAACAATTTTCTGTTGTTTAAGGCTAATTACTGAGTTTTAAGGATAAGCATTCGTTTTCTCGCTACTGCTGTCATTATTATTTTCATAAAAATGTATAAATTTCTCCTGGTGTGCCATTATTTATAATTAAGTATTTTTAAAAAGAAGACTCAGATGAAGTTTAAAAGATGAATAATTTCTTTAGAAAATTGCTTTTTTGGTTTCTGTCAGAGTTTGTGTATTCCATGCAGTGTGACATTTTTGGTACATACCTAGTACAAGCACAAAGCTTATGCATTTTAAAAGTTCACTTAAAAAATTTTTCCTCCAAGTAACTCTTAGTGTTTTCAGAAAGAATTCCAGGAAAGATTCTACAAACTTTCATTGTTAGAGTAAATGGAAAGCAATAAATAATCCAGTGGAGCAGGAAAATTCAATGCAATTGTTATTATTATTATTATTTCTTGTTGTATTCCACTTTATCTAC
Organism: Nomascus leucogenys; assembly: GCF_006542625.1. NCBI lineage: Eukaryota > Metazoa > Chordata > Mammalia > Primates > Hylobatidae > Nomascus > Nomascus leucogenys. Next base: position 99,223,734 of record NC_044395.1, read on the forward strand.
CAACTGATAGCTGAGTCAAGGTTTTATAGAAACCTGGGATTCCTGGATTGGATAAATCTACTTGATCAATACAACTAAAGTATGTTCAAATGTTTAGTATGTCTACTTTTGGAAAAAAAAAAGATACAGCTCAACCAAGCAACATGAGGTGATTGTCAAATTTTCACAAAGAAGTTATCAAAAATTTTGCAAATTTTAACCTGAGATTTTAGTAAGAAAGTACTTTGCTGAAAAGGGAAATCTGAAATCAGTAAAAGAAAAAGAAATTATTGAACAGTTTGTCTTAGTATTTTTCCAAATTCCTTATTCGTTATTCCAGCAGCTAGCTTGGCTAGGATAGATTCATTAAAACCAAATATTTTCTTCAAAGACTTGGAACTCACTACTAACATAAATATTCATCTTCAAATTTAACTTTAGAGGTATACACCTTGCCATTTCCATCGTAAGTTCAAATATGCCTTTCTATTTTAAACAGAACAACAGCTGCTTTTTTTGTTGTTGTTGTTGTTGTTGTTGTTGTTTGCGTTGGTAAAAACAAAAGGAAGTTGGAAGGAGAAAAAACAGAGAAAGGAAGTAATTTGGTAGAACTAAAAAGAGATGAGGCCTATAGTGAAGACTCTCTTGCACTTTTGTATAAAATCTTGTGACATGCTAGAAATACACACCCATCAGATTTGTTTTCCTAGTAGTAATTTTAGGTTCTCTGTCAATGTTTAACGCTGTTATAATAATTTTTTCATTGAAAACTTTATACCAGTTGCCCAAATATGCCCCAACTTGAATTTCCTCTTAACAGATTTCTTTGCATTATATAAAACTATTCTGGGAATGAAGATCTGGAACACAGAAAATGAGAAAAGGACAAAAGACACGTTAAACAAGAAAAAAATTAAGAAAGATCCATATTTATTTTAATATTCAAATACTATTTATCTCTACAGCTTATCATGCAACCTAAAAGAAAAGGAAGCTAAGGATATAAACCCCCTTGAAAATCCCAAAACTTTCTTGTCATTTTCCAAAAGGAATTATCTAGAAAGAGATGAAAACTGACTTAAGATTGAAAAGCAATATGAATATAAATAAATATACTGTTTGAATACAATTCTACAATAAGTTTCAAGCTAAAATATCATCAAACACTCAAGCATATGGAAAGATTAACAGTATAAGTATTTCCTTAAAATTTGTCTTTCTAAATATTATTGTAACACAGATATGTTAGCCCTTAACTGTGCCTTGAAAAGAAAAAGTATAATTTTAAACTGACCTATTAAGAAAATATGTATCCTTCATTAAATTGAGTTTTTGATATTTTGATATTTTATTTTTTAATGTAAAATAATCAGAGCATTTAGATAACGATTGTATAACAACAGAATACTCATGGTACTTATTTAAGTTGTACTGTACATTGAGACCTCTTGTGATAATATAATAGAAGTGATAAATACACATCTCTGACTGAAAGAATCAGCTTCCTTCACCAGAAAATTAATTTAGTCATAATCAGTGATCTATAAACTGAGTTTATTGACTTCAGGTTTTTAAGGCAAGATATCAAATAACATTATAGTTCTCAACTACTACAATAAAATGTCCTTATGAATTTAAAATACTTCATAGGTTTTCAGTAAAACTATTATTCATAAAATTTCAATCCCTACCATAAACTACATGATTCTTTATGATCATGGCTTTTATCTAATCCTTTAACCTTATCCACTGTTTCTTTTCTTTTTGTTCATTATGCTATGGTTCCTGGGTTTCCTTCAGTTCTTTATATACTCTTGGCCTGGATTATTCCTCCCCAACTCTTCCTAATTCTTCATCTCTCTCTCTCTCTCTCTCTCTCTCACACACACACACACACACACACATTATGTGCTATTGGCATGGCTGGCCTCTTTTTCTCATCTGTTTGATTTTAGCATTAATAGCATATACAACCTAGTATCTATTTTCTTCTTTTCTCTATCCATCCATTGCATATTTTGTTTGTAAGTGGAATTAGACAGTTTTGAGAGAAGAGGTGCCAAAGGAAAAAACAGAGGCCAGAATCAGTATAAAGTGCCTGTCTTACAGTAGGTCTCTTAAGCAACTTTTGAGAATCACAGAGAAAGGTGATTGGGGTAGAAATTGTGGAACAATTCCAGAGGACCTTTATGGGACCCTAGGCACAAGCAGAGCTGCTTTGGGAGACCTGGTAACAAATTGAAGCACAAGCTGTAGAGTCACAATCACTCCTCAAACAAAAATCCCAATATGCACACATGCACATCTTCACAGATGCCAACACACTTCTAGTAGCCCAAAGATTGAGAACTTCGGAACTCTAGGAACAGGAGCCTAAACAAGCACTTTGATACTTGCACTATCTTAAGCTTCTCTAAATAGCTTTCTAGAGAATTGGTGGGTATGTATGAGTTGAAGCAGGAGTTTTATTATGGCTTTTACCAAGGGATAATTGGAACTGGCAGACTCAAATGTGAACATTGAGCATTTACTTTGGAAATTGCAGAAAACATTTTTGGCGGGGGAGTGATAGTGACTCTTTGCCTCTTTCTGGATGAGGACTCACAAACCAGTAGATATTTGGCCTATAAAAAATTATACATGATTATTAACCATCACACTTTTCTTGCCATTTATTATGTTTCAAGCAAATTAATGTTGAATTGTCTGATAAATTTAGATAGCATGACTCAAAACACATGTATCATTTAAGTAAGAATTGCTCCTAAAATTTGTATTAATACCCGTAAGCATATTTATGAAAACAAAACAAACAAACACACAAATGAGTAAATATGGCTTCCAAAACTGTGCTCATGGAAGACATAGATTCCTGGAACAGCTTGCATGTTTCGCTTGTGACAGCTACATGAACTGGTGTCAAGCATGGGGATTGTCCCTTACCGCAGATAACATAGAAATCAAATTGTCTATCTCATTAGACCGTGCTAATATGCTGCATTCCCATAATTAGAATTACTTTATCTCTCATATTTTATCCAAAGCGAACTTACAAGTTGCATTCTTGTGGCAATATAAGCATAAAAGTCAAACATGCTACCCAAAAAGCTGTACAATTTCACATATGCCGAGGAATCTTACTCTCTGGTGAATGCTCAGAGAAGCAAACTTAAAACTGTTCTTCACAAAACAGATTATGAAAAGTTAATGAGGTTAGGCTTATTATTTCACAATATATTAGTATTCTTTTATAACATATACCAATACAATATCTAAATTTTCATTATATACAATGGGTCAAATTCTATTAGAATACAAATGTATTTTTGAAGACTGATTTTTGGAGTAATATATTTTCTCCTATAAAAGTCATATTAAAAATGCATTGCTGATTAATATATTCAACCCAGAGTTCTTCTTAATGTGTTCTTATTAACAGATATAATACATTTTAAAAACCTTATGATTTTAAAAATGTAAAATGATAGATGCTAGATTAAATGACTCTAAATAAGTAGGATTGTTATTACAAGCTTTATTTGATCTTTAATATAGCAGTGGGCTCCATCCAACTTGGAAAGATAGTTTTCATTATTCTAAGAATTATCTAACTGCTGAAAAACTATGTGAGAATTATTATAGTATTAAACAGATTCTCACAAACATTTTTTAAGACCTTTTTGAATATTGTGTTAGTACGTTCTCACACTGCTATGAAGAACTCCTGAGACTGGGTAATTTATGAAAAAGAAAAAACAGGTTTAATTGACTCAGAGTTCTGCAGGCTGTACAGGAAGCATGGCTAGGAGGCCTCAGGAAACTTTCAGTCATGGTGGAAGGGGAAGGGGAAGGGGAAGGGGAAGGGGAAGCAAGCATGTCTTACTATGGCAGAGTAGGAGAGAGAAAGAGAGAGAAGGTGGAAGTGCCACACGCTTTTAAACCATCAGATCTCATGAGAACTCACTCACTGTCATGAGAGCAGCAAGGGGGAAATCTGTCCACATGATCCAGTAACCTCCTACTAGTTTCCTCCCCTAACGCTAGGGATTAAAATTCACATTGAGATTTCAGTGGGGGAACAGAGCAAAACCAAATCAAACACATTTGTATTTTCAGCCAATTCTACTCGTTATAGTATCGTTCTTTGAAAATTATTGTATGTTGTGTAAAGGTACACAGTTATTTATTATAATAAATAATTTTTAGGATCCAAACAGTGGAATCAAGTTCATATCACTTTATTATATAATGTTTACTCTTCTTATCTATACACTTAATTGTTTTTCACTCTATATTAAGTAGATTTACAGAATATCCTCTTAGAACTGTAAATGGATTTTTAGTAAACTAAAAAATCACTGTGTTAAGATTTTCCCTCACAATTTGGTCAGCCTGTTAATAAAGAAAACACATAATGAGGTTTAACAGTCTGTGGAGGAAGCACAGTAACCAAGAATAAAAATTACAGAATGTGAGAGAACAAGGCAATTTCAATGGGTGTAGAGGAGTAGTAGGAACTAGAAGACTAGGTACTATTAAATCAAATTCAGCCTAAAGCTGCCTCCTTACATATTTTAGGCTCAGCCTAAAGGTTTTATTGTACACTGTGAACTATAACAAGTGAAAGTTTAAACAGAACATAGCCTGCACTTGTGCCAATCACCGAGTTTTGGCCAAATATAGCCAACTGCTCAAATAAGGCAAATGCCATCTGTAACTGATCCAGGTATTTCTGTACCTCACTTCCATTTTCTGTACCTCATGTCCGCTTTCCTTATGTCACTTTCCTTTTACTGTCCATAAATCTTCCACCACATGGTTGCACTGCAGTCTCTGAGTCTAGGCTGTCTCAGGTGGCTGCCCAATTGGCGAGTCGCTCTTTGCTTAATTAAACTCTTTTAACTTTAATTCAGCTGAAGTTTTTATTTTATCAGTATGTTTACGAGGTGGAAGTTTTTCTTTTATCAGGGTGTTTATAGAACTGGAAGGATACTGTACAGTGAAGAACGGGTGAGGTGGGTAGGAGACATAGAATCAAGGAGGTGTTGGTCAGGCTGGAGGTGCTCTCCCTCTGAAAATTGTAGCTTTTGTATTTCTTAAAGCAAACAGAGTTAAGTTGCTGTTGATCAACTCTTCAAGTACCTTAGTGATCAAACAATGTAGTATCACAGTGGCTGCACAAAATCATTTAAAGAAAATCAGGCCATATCAGATTTCGCAAATGTAATATAAAGAGTTTTGATTATTTTTTAGTGAGAATTCCTTCAATGTTAAATTATAAGATCTATCACCTGGAAGATCAATGTTTCCCTTAACCTTTTAATTATTCTTCTCTTATCTTCAATCTATTTTCTTGAATTGTTTTCTCAAATTAAAATGCCACATCTGTCCAAATAATTGAAGATACAAAGGCACTAGGTTTTAGATAAAGCTGGGATGATAGTTTACCTATCATTTCCAGGGCACTCTCATGTTTTGCTTTGTTTCTTGCTTGTTTTTTTGACTAACGTGTAAAATCGGGCCAATGTCTCCAGGGAAAATCCTATAATGACTTATGAGTTATAAGTGAGAGCTCACAGCTTATCATTTCTAGGAGAAACATTGAAATACAGAAATCCTTCAGGCTGAAGTCTTTCAGAGTTTTAACGTGCAAAATTCCTTCCCTAGAATATCCACTAGGATCAAATTAAATGTTGTTAATCACTCTACTTTAGGAGAAACTTTTCAGTTATATATTTGCTCTTCTTTAAATTAAAAAAAAAAACAGCATCAAACAAAAAATTCTGCAGATTCCTTTTGTCCTTTTTTATTATTTTTTATGTATTTTTTTGCATAGTAAGTTTTCTTTTTTTTAAATTTTATTATTATTGTACTTTAAGTTTTAGGGAACCTGTGCACAACGTGCAGGTTTTTACATATGTATACATGTGCCATGTTGGTGTGCTGCACCCATTAACTCGTCATTTACATTTCGTATATCTCCAAATGCTGTCCCTCCCCCCTCCCCCCACCCCACAACAGGCCCCGGGGTGTGATGTTCCCCTTCCTGTGTCCAAGTGTTCTCACTGTTCAATTCCCACATATGAGTGAGAACATGGAGTTTTTGGTTTTTTGTCCTTGCGATAGTTTGTTGAGAATGATGGTTTCCAGCGTCATCCATGTCCCCACAAAGGACATGAACTCATCATTTTTTATGGCTGCACATGGTATATATGTGCCACATTTTCTTAATCCAGTCTATCATTGTTGGACATTTGGGTTGGTTCCAAGTCTTTGCTATTGGGAATAGTGCCGCAATAAACATACGTGTGCATGTGTCTTTATAGCAGCATGATTTATAATCCTTTGGGTATATACCCAGTAATGGGATTGCTGGGTCAAATGGTATTTCTAGTTCTAGATCCCTGAGGAATCGCCACACTGACTTCCACAATGGTTGAACTAGTTTACAGTCCCACCAACAGTGTAAAAGTGTTCCTATTCCTCCCCATCCTCTCCAACACCTGTTGTTTCCTGACTTTCTAATGATGGCCATTCTAACTGGTGTGAGATGGTATCTCATTGTGGTTTTGATTTGCATTTCTCTGATGGCCAGTGATGATGAGCATTTTTTCACGCATCTTTTGGCTGCATAAATGTCTTGTTTTGAGAAGTGTCTGTTCATATCCTTTGCCCACTTCTTGATGGGGTTGTTTGTTTTTTTCTTGTAAATTTGTTTGAGTTCTTTGTAGATTCTGGATATTAGTCCTTTGTCAGATGAGTAGATTGCAAAAATTTTCTCCCATTCTGTAGGTTGCCTGTTCACTCTGATGGTAGTTTCTTTTGCTGTGCAGAAGCTCTTTAGTTTGATTAGATCCCATTTGTCAATTTTGGCTTTTGTTGCCATTGCTTTTGGTGTTTTAGTCATGAAGTCCTTGCCCATGCCTATGTCCTGAATGGTATTGCCTAGGTTTTCTTCTAGGGTTTTTATGGTTTTAGGTCTAACATTTAAGTCTTTAATCCATCATGAATTAATTTTTGTATAAGGTGTAAGGAAGGGATCCAGTTTCAGCTTTCTACATATGGCTAGCCAGTTTACCCAGCACTATTTATTAAATAGGGAATCCTTTCCCCATTTCTTGTTTTTGTCAGATTTGTCAAAGATCAGATTATTTTTAGACCAATAACCCTGATGAACACTGATGCAAAAATCCTCAATAAAATACTGGCTAACCAAATCCAGCAACACATCAAAAAGCTTATCCACCATGATCAAGTGGGCTTCATCCCTGGGATGCAAGGCTGGTTCAATATACACAAATCAATAAACGTAATCCAAAATATAAACAGAACCAACGGCAAAAACCACATGATTATCTCAATAGATGCAGAAAAGGCCTTTGACAAAATTCAACAGCCCTTCATGCTAAAAATTCTCAATAAATTAGGTATTGATGGGACATATCTCAAAATAATAAGAGCTATCTATGACAAACCCACAGCCAATATCATACTGAATGGGCAAAAACTGGAAGCATTCCCTTTGAAAACTGGCACAAGACAGGGATGCCCTCTCTCACCACTCCTATTCAACATAGTGTTGGAAGTTCTGGCCAGGGCAATCAGGCAGGAGAAGGAAATAAAGGGTATTCAATTAGGAAAAGAGAAAGTCAAATTGTCCCTGTTTGCAGATGACATGATTGTATATCTAGAAAACCCCATCATCTCAGCCCAAAATCTCCTTAAGCTGATAGGCAACTTCAGCAAAGTCTCAGGATACAAAATCAATGTGCAAAAATCACAAGCATTCTTATACACCAATAACACACAAACAGAGAGCCAAATCATGAGTGAACTCCCATTCACAATTGCTTCAAAGAGAATAAAATACCTAGGAATCCAACTTACAAGGGATGTGAAGGACCTCTTCAAGGAGAACTACAAACCACTGCTCGACGAAATAAAAGAGGATACAAACAAATGGAAGAACATTCCATGCTCATGGGTAGGAAGAATCAATATCGTGAAAATGGCCATACTGCCCAAGGTAATTTATAGATTCAATGCCATCCCCATCAAGCTACCAATGACTTTTTTCACAGAATTGGAAAAAACTACTTTAAAGTTCATATGGAACCAAAAAAGAGCTCACATGGCCAAGTCAATCCTAAGCCAAAAGAACAAAGCTGGAGGCACCAAGCTACCTGACTTCAAACTATACTACAAGGCTACGGTAACCAAAACAGCATGGTACTGGTACCAAAACAGAGATATAGACCAACAGAACAAAACAGAGCCCTCAGAAATAATGCCACAGATCTACAACTATGTGATCTTTTTTTTTTTTTTTTTTTTTTTTGAGACAGAGTCTCACTCTGTCACCCAGGCTGGAGTGCAGTGGCACGATCTCGGCTTACTGCAACCTCCGCCTCCCGGGTTCATGCCATTCTCCTGCCTCAGCCTCCCAAAGTGCTGGGATTACAGGTGTAAGCCACCGTGCCTGGCCCAAAATATGGCATTTCTAATACAGGTGGTCAGCAGTTACAACTTGATGCCAAGCAAAAAAAATATATATATATGTATCTAGAAGACAGGCCCTACCTAGAGGGAAAAAAAAGAGTTAAGTGAGGTGGAAATTTTTTTCTACAATTAAGTAATAGTATCAGATAAGTAACAGGCTTATTTTTTGATGGCTGCTTTTGTGTTTTTTTGTTTGTTTTTTGCCCCACTGTGTTAAAACATCATTAAAACACCATATGAAATCTTCAATTTTCTTCAAGAAAGAACATGTGCCAGCTGGTTCCACATGATGTCTCTCTATATAAATTACACTGAGCTCAGCTCTGAAAAGTTTAAACCATGAGTAGTGGCTGAGAGAAAAAAATAACTTTTGGGCAAGTGCGTACATGTTACCTACCGCAAAAGCTGACCAGGGAAGTGTAGACAAGTACTCCAAGACAGAGTCCATTATCCCATGTAAGAAGAGGGAAACTGAAACCCTTTCCATGTTTTGGTGTGTGGCAATAAAGATGTTTTGGCTTCCTGGAAATAGCATGGCAGACCATAATAGTCAAGAGGAGAGGACTACCTGTTTTTACACTGTTTTAAAAACACTGCTGGTGTTTCCTGCAGCATGTGTGACATCAGATTGAGATCTTGTATAGACATCAGTGGTCACTTTATCCTCACTCCACTGCTTTCTAGCAATGAAGAATGTGGCCATTTGTAAATCTGTTTGTCTGTTTGTTTGTTTTTTGAGATGGAGCCTCGCTCTGTCGCCCAGGTTGGAGTGCAGTGGCGCGATCTCAGCTCACTGCAAGCTTCGCCTCCCAGGTTCACGTCATTCTCCTGCCTCAGCTTCCCGAGTAGCTGGGACTACAGGAACCCACCACTATGCCCGGCTAATTTTTGGTATGTTTTTTTAGCAGAGACAGGGTTTCACCCTGTTAGCCAGCCTGGTCTCATTCTTCCGACCTCGCGATCCGCCCGCCTCGTCCTACCAAAGTGCTAGCGTGTCCGGAATTGGTGGGTTCTTGGTCTCACTGACTTCAGGAATGAAGCCGCAGACCCTCGCAGTGAGTGTTACAGCTCTTAAGGTGGCGCATCTGGAGTATGTTCCCTCCGATGTTCAGATGTGTTCGGAATTTCTTCCTTCTGGTGGGTTCGTGGTCTCGCTGGCTCAGGAGTGAAGCTGCAGACCTTTGTGGTGAGTGTTACAGCTCTTAAGGCAGTGCGTCTGGAGTTGTTCTTTCCTCCCGGTGGGTTCACGGTCTCGCTGGCTTCAGGAGTGAAGCTGCAGACCTTCGCAGTGAGTGTTACAGCTCATAAAGGCAGTGTGGACCCAAAGAGTGAGCAGCAGCAAGATTTATTGCAAAGAGCGAAAGAACAAAGCTCCCACAGTGTGGAAGGGGACCCGGGTTGCCACTACTGGCTTGGGCAGCCTGCTTTTATTCTCTTATCTGGCCCCATCCACATCCTGCTGATTGGCCCATTTTACAGAGAGCTGATTGGTCTGTTTTGACAGGGTGCTGATTGGTGCGTTTACAATCCCTGAGCTAGACACAAAAGTTCTCCACCTCCCCACTAGATTAGCTAGATACAGAGTGTGGACACAAAGGTTCTCCAAGTCCCCACCAGAGTAGCTAGATACAGAGTGTCAATTGGTGCATTCACAGACCCTGAGCTAGACACAGGGTGCTGATTGGTGTATTTACAAACCTTGAGCTAGATACAGAGTGCCGATTGGCGTATTTACAATCCCTTAGCTAGACATAAAGGTTCTCCAAGTCCCCACCAGACTCAGGAGCCCAGCTGGTTTCACCCAGTGGATCGCACACCGGGGCTGCAAATGGAGCTGCCTGCCAGTCCCGCTCTGTGCGCCTGCACTCCTCAGCCCTTGGGTGGTCGATGGGACTAGGCACCGTGGAGCACGGGGCAGTGCTGGGGTCGGGGAGGCTCCGGCGGTGCAGGAGCCCATGGCGGGTGGAGGTAGGGGGAGGCTCAGGCATGGCAGGCTGCAGGTCCTGAGCCCTGCCCCGCGGGAAGGCAACTAAGGCCTGGAGAGAAATCGAGCACGGCGCCGGTGGGCTGGCACTGCTGGGGCACCCAGCACACCCTCCGCAGCCACTGTCCTGGGTGCTAAGCTCCTCATTGCCCTGGGGGACAGGGCCGGCCAGCTGCTCCGAGTGCGGGCCCACCAAGCCCATGCCCATCCAGAACTCCAGCTGGCCCGCAAGCGCCACACACAGCCCTGGTTCCTGCTCATGCCTCTCCCTCCACACCTCCCTGCAAGCTGAGGGAGCTGGCTCTGGCCTTGGCCAGCCCAGAAAGGGGCTCCCACAGTGCAGTGGTGGGCTGAAGGGCTCCTCAAGCATAGCCAGAGTGGGCACCAAGGCTGAGGAGGCGCCTAGAGTGAGTGAGGGCTGTGAGGGCTGCCAGCACGCTGTCACCTCTCACTAGGATTACAGGCGTGAGCCACGATGCCCAGCCTGTAAATTGTTTTAAGCATAATTCTACTTATTGCAAAAACAAAGGAAATAATAAGAGATTATCTCTGTGTCTAAACACCTGAAGCATCATCAAAATGGTATTTTCCTAAAAACTCTTTTACAAAAATAATGTTATACAAAAAATATTAAAGGTGGCAGAGTAAAACTTTTTTTTTTGCTTCCAGTTTGTTTTATAATATTTATTAATAGAAGAATAATTTTAAATACATGGGCATATATATAATGCATTTATTCAGAGCAAAGTTTCTCCTTTACCTCTGCTGATTTCATTTGAGTTTATAGTTACTGCTCATTATGTTCAGCATCTGCTTTATTAAATGAATCAATAAATCAGTTACTACCATAGAGCATGAGCTAGGAAAAGAGCAAAAATTCTAAAGCTTAGGGTTGTGCATATAAATCCTACTGGTAAATTCTAATATAATTTAGTAGAAAGAGCACTGCACTAAACTGAGAGTCAAGGGACTTGAATTTTTTAGATTAACACCTGTCATGGACTTATTTGGCAAGTCATTTTCAAGAAAAATAGGAATAAAAGCAGTTATATATAAATAGTTTCCATTCATTTTTTTATGCAACAGTATCTCTTCATTTTTTCTCTACGGAAATGAAACAAATCTCTGTTATATGAATCGGGATCTTCGGAAGAAGATCCAGGGATGAGTAACCTGCTAGTTTTCCTTTGACCTTATCTTCTACTCCTCCATAAGACTTCACAACTCATTTTAAAGTATCACCTGAGGCAAATCCATGGGTTCCTATACATTAAAATTATTTTGTGAAAACCACTGTCAACGTGTAAAATATATTCTACATCTAATTTTAATTATTATTTGAATGTTTAACCTAAAATATTTGTCTCTGTTTGTTTGTTTGTTTTTGAGACAGTGTCTAACTCTGTCATCCAGTCTGGAGTGCAGTGGTATGACCTCAGCTCACTGCAGCCTCAACCTCCCAGACCCAGGTTATCCTTCCACCTCAGGCTCCCAAGTAGCTGGGACAACAGGCATGAACCACCACACCCTGCTAAATATATATATACTTATATATGCACACACACACATATATATAGTATATATGCATATGTATATGTGTGTGTGTATATATATGTGTGTGTGTGTGTATTTTTTTTTTCTTTTTTTTTTTGTCAAGACAGGGTTTTGCCGTGTTGTCCAGGCTGGTCTTGAGCTCCTGGGCTCAGCCTCCCAACATGCTGGGATTACAGGCATGAGCCACCACACCTGGTTGAGATATTTGTCTATCTGATATTCTATCTGGATGTTTATTCATATACCACATTTTTGATTCATACATTAGAAAATACTAGAGATGGAAATAATGTACAAATCAAAATGTGGTATAGAAATATATTCTTTCCATCTTATTAACTGACCCCTACATTAGAACAGGGGCGGTATATGGACTCTGTTCAGATCAATTCTGCATCTCCTTTGCACCTTGGTAGATACAGCTAGCAGTGAGATATGAAGAGAGGTCATGGTTGACCCCAGGAAACCTCTTTAGAGTCCTTACTCAGGTCGGGTGCGGCGGTTCATGTCTGTAATCCCAGCCCTTTGGGAGGCAAAGGTGGAAGGATTGATTGAGCTCATGAGTTTGAGACCAGCCTGGGCAGCATAGTAAGACCCCGTCTCTATAAACAATTTTTTTTACAAAATTAGCTGGGAATAGTGGCTTGTACCTATAGTTCCAGCTACTCAACAGGGTGGGAGGATCACCCGAGCCCAGAAGGCTGAAGCTGCACTGAGCCATGATTGCGCCACTGCACTCTAAACTAGGTGACAAAACAAGACCCTGTCCAAAAAAAAAAAAGAGTTACTACTTTTTTACTCAACTCTAAGTCTTGTTCTTGCTGATGTGAAGTGGAAGCGATGGTCAGAAATGCCATGGTCATCTTGGGACATGAAGTGACTTTGAAGATTGGTGGCATACACTGAGGAACAAACAGCAGATAGAAGGAGACCAGGGCCTATTAATAGTGAAGCAGACACACCTCATACCAGCAGCAGACTGCCTACATCTAGACTCCTCTTGCTTATGAAATAAATACAATTTTATCTTGTTTAAGCCTCTGACATAAAAAATCAGCCCAACTTAATTGTGATACTTACATTTATAGACCAAAAATGTCTAGAATTGCAATGGCTACTTTTGCCTTATTGCTGTTGATATACCCTACACTGCTATGAAAAGGGTCTAAATAACTTTAAAAAATGGCCATGAGAAATGCATGAACTCACATAGAAAAAATAAAAAAATCCTGAGCAAATGAGGAACAGCTCATGAGCTACATGGGATAGTGGATAAACACACTGATAAAAAAGAAGGAAGGCACAATAGTAGTTCACAGGTGGATTTGTCTATTTTTCAAGAAAGAAAAAATGACACCCAGGTTTGAAAGCTCACTGGGCAATTTTCTCTGTTTTTCTCCCCTAGGCATGCACATAATGTTTCTAATTCTCAGTTTATCATTTATAAAGTGAAGATTACATGATTACTCACCTCACACAATTATATGATAATTCAACGACGTATTTCTCCACAGAACATTTTAATCTACTCATGTAGTAAAGTGCCCAATAAATTCAGGTCATATCTATTCTGATAATCACCAAAACACTGTCTTCTATTAGTAACCAGAGTCTGTGCATCAGTTTCCTTATTTAATAAGGTTGGGAATAGATGAGTCTTTTTTGCTTTTTTATTGTGGTAGAAACACTTATGAATATAGCTTATTGACAAATTTTTAAACATACAATACAGTATTAACTACAGATAGACACATTATGATACAGAAGATCTCTGGAATTTATTCATCTCACATCAATAAGACTTTATACCCATTGGACAGCAACTTCCATTTCTCCCTTTTCCCAGCTCCTACTACTTCTACTTTCTTTTTTTTGAGTTTAAATATTTTAGATAAATAAGTGGAATCCTTCTGTGACTAGCTCATTTTAGTTAGCAAAATGTCCTCCAGATTCTTCCACATTTTTACACATGGCAGTCTTTCATTCCTTTTAAAGGCTGAATAATATTCCATTGTGTAGATATAGCACACTTTAAAAAATTCATTCATCTGTTGATGGGTCTTTGGGTTGTTTCCATATTTTGGTGTCTATTGTAAAGAATGCTGCTATAAATGTGGGAGAGTAGATTTCTCTTCAGGATCCTTATTTCAGTACTTTTGGGTGTATAGTAAGAGAGGTGATTGCTAGATTATATGCTAGTTCTATTTTTAACTTTTTAAGAAACCTCTGTACTATTTTACATAGTGGCTGTACCATTTTACATTCCCATTAACATTATGAAAGGCATCCAATTTCTCCACACTTCCAGGTTTCTCAACACCATTCGTTGAAGAAACTATTTTCTCCATTTTGTTTTCTTGGCACTCTTGTGCAGGAGCATTTAACCAACTGTGTGTGGATTTATTTCTGTGCTTTCCATTCTGTTCAATTTTTCTATATATCTGTTCTTCTGCCATACGATTGCTTTCATTACGGTAGATTTGGAAATCAAGAACTATGATCCCTTCAGCTTTGTTCTTGACTATTCAATGTATTTTGTGGGTCCATATAAATGTTAGGGTTTTTTTTTCTCTTTTTCTGTAAAAATGCCAATGAGATTTTGATAAGGATAGCATTAAATCTGTAGGTTGCTTTGGGTAATATGGACATTTTAATAATATTGTTTCCCAGTTTATGAATATGGAATGCCTTTCTGTCACAGTGGGTAGCTAGTCATGTACGAACATGGCAGGAGAGGGCTCCCTCCCTCCTACAAACAAAGCAGGAGTGTTGGGTGACCATCAGGTGATGGTCAGGCAGTTGTTAACTGTCTGGCTAAAGTAATAATTGGTCACAGCTGGCACCAGGGAACGGCCTGCTCTTAAAACACCTGAAGCTGGTTATCAGTGATAGCCAATAAAATCGCAGGAGTTGGGCTTATAGGGAGAAGTAAAGCAAAACTCCAGAGGTATGCCAACATTTAAAACCCCAAGTCAAAGGGTCAAGCTGCATACTGGATTTCTCAAGTCGCCTGCCTGGCCGTCTTTCAAGTTTACTTTACTTCCTTTCATTCCTGCTCTAAAGCTTTTTAATAAACTTTCACTCCTGCTCTAAAACTTGCTCCTCTCTCTCCTGCATTATGCCTCTCAGTTCTCAGTTGAATTCTTTCTGAGGGGGCAAAAATGGAGGCTGCTGCTGACTCACACGGTTGTGGACTCACTGCAGGTAACATTTCCATATATTTTTGTTGTCTCTAATTTCTTTCATCAATGCTTTATAGTTTTCATTGTGCATGCTTTTCATCCCCTTGGTTAATTTTACTGTTAATTATTTTATAATTTTGTATGTGAGTTTCATATGCTGCTACTTTACTGAATTTGCTTACTTTAGTTTTAATGGTGTTTTGTGGAGTATTTAGGGTTTTCCACATACAAGATTATGTCATCTGTAGAGGGAATTTATTATATATCTTTTTCTAATTCGTTTGGTTTTTATTCCTTTTGTTTTTTCTTAACTCCTCTGGATGGGAAGGAATTCCAGTATTATATTGCATAAACATGACAAGAGTTAGCATCCTTGCCTTTTTTCCTGAACTTAGAGGAAAAGCTTTTAATTTTTCACTCTTGTGAATAATGTTAGCTGTGAGTTTCTTATATACGGTCTGTAGTATTTTGAGGTAAATTTTTTCTGTATCAAATTCATTGAGATTGTTAACACGGAAAGAGTGTTGCATCATTGAGACTTGTTAACATGGAAGAGTGTTGCATTTTGTCAAATGTTTTTTCAGCATTTATTGAGATAATCATGTGACTATCCTTTATCAACATGGTGTATTACATTAGTTGATTTGCATATGTTGTGTCATTTTTGTATCCCAGGGAAAAATCCCACTTTGTCATTGTATATGATCCTTTTCATTTGTCGCTAAATTGGTTTACTAGAACTCTCTTAAGGATTTTTTATCCACATTTATCAGGGTTATTAGATTGTGCTTTTTTTGTAGTGTATTTGTCTGGCTTTGGTAACACTAGACTCATAAAATTAGTTTGAAAGTTTTCCCTCTCGTTCAGTCTTTTGGAAGAGTTTGAGAATAATTGGTGCTAATTAGCCTTTAAGTATTTAGCAGACTATGCCAGTGAAACCATCGTGTCCTGGGTTTTGTTGTGTTGAGAGGTTTTAATGACTGATTTAATCCCTTTACTCATTATTTGTCCATTCTGATTTTCTATTTCCTTATGATCAGTCTTGGTAGGTTTTTTGTTTCTGGGAATTTATTCATTTTTTCCTAGATTATTCAATTTGTTGGCATATGATTGTTCACAGCAGTCTCTTATGATCCTCTCAATTTCTGTGGAATCCGTTGTCTCCTCTGGCATTGCTGATCTTATTTATTTGAATCATCGCTCTCCCTTTTTAAATTCTAGCTAAATATTTGTTTATACTGTTTTTCTATTCTCTATTTCATTTATTTCTACTGTTATATATATATTACTTTCCTTTCACTGACTTTGACCTGAGTTTGTTCCCCATTTTTCAGTTCCTTCAGGTGAAACATTGTTTTTTTGAAATGTTTCTTTTTGAATGTAGGAATTTATTGCTATAAATATGTCTCTTAATCCTACTTGTCCTGCATTCTACAAATTTAGCTATGCTGTGGTTTTATTTGTCTCCATGTATTTTCTGATTGCCATTTTTATCTCCAATTTGACCCTCTGGTTACTCAAGAGTGTGTTGTTTAGTGCCCACATGTTTTTAATTTTCTATTTTTCTTTCTGTTATTGACTTTTAGTTTCATTTCATTGTGGTTGGAAAACATACTTTGTATGTTATTAATCTTATTACATTTGGTAATACTTGTTTTATGATCTAACATGTGATCTATCCTGGAGAATGTTCTGTGTGTGCTGTGAAAAACATGTATTCTGCTGCTGTTGGGGGAATGTTCCATGTATGCCTGTTGGGTCCATTTGGTCTGTAATGTGGTTCAAGTCTGCTGCCTTAATTTTTTGTGCTGGGATATCTATTCATTATTTAAAGTGGAGTTTGTTAGGTTCTAACTGAGGTCCCAGGAGAGTCAGTGGGTGAGTGGTGGGTAGCTGAAGAAATACTCGAAGAATAGTTGACAGTTTTGACATGGCTTTTCTCTTTCTCTGGGTACAAGTAAACCATAAGTGTAGTGTTAGCAGGGTAATTATATCTTTTACAGACAATTAGTGGCCCTGAGCCAAGCACAAGTTCACATGGATGATCACCTAATGTGCCTCACATTGCATACTTACATAATGTGTGGGGATGTGGGCCTGCACTCCAAACCACTGAGCTGTCTTGTACCAGAAAGCTGCCTCGAACTACTCCTGATAAAGCATAGCCATTTCCCTTGTACTCCACCCCATAGGCTAAGGGTCTCCTCTGGGCAGGGACGTGTGCTCATAGGGCAGAGCCCTGAATCCATTACCCACAACAACAACAGAGACAGCAACAGCTCACTGCTAGGATCCCAGCTATGGTACTTATGACTATTAGGGCCCAGCATACGCCGGAGCCTATGGACGCCCACCATCTCTGCAGGGGGGTCATCAGTAAGGCTCTCAAATGCCTTACTCTCCCACGACACCCCTTGCAGGGCTGTTGTTATGTTCTGCCAATTATCAGGGATAAAACTATAACATTGTGTTCCTAAAAGGGTACAAGTGCCTCCTTGGGCAGCAGTTATTATGTCTAAGGCCATTCAGTTTTGCAACACCACATTTCTGATCTGATCAACCTTATCTGTTAACAGGACGAGGGCCACTTGGGTGTATTTCAGAGCCTGGGTGGTGTACTCTATAAGAGGAGTGACTTGTGTTTCTACAGTTATGATGCCCGCTCCAGGGATAGTCATTGCCAAGGGGTAGAACCACCAGGGTGCTCATTGCATTTGCAAAACCGAGAGCATACCACCTCCCAGGTATGCAGGCATCTGGGCAACATGGGGATAACAGTGGCAGGTACATAAGTCTACCCCCAGGTACAACATCCAGTCCAGTCTGCTGGTAGGTAAGGCCACCCTGTGTCGCCACAAACCCGTAAACTCCCAGGGGGCACAAACTCCATTAAGGCCTGACCTTGGTGAGGCCACTTATTCCACCATACCTTTGGTTGGTGACATGTGTTATGTTTACACAGTCCATGATGGGTACCCATCCTACAGTGATGTTACCTCAATGTTTCTCTATTCACCCTGGTGCCTTGGCTGGGGGTGCTACATGCTCCCCCACTCACCAGCCTCACCCATCATAAACACTATGGGCCAGCCAGAGGGCCGGTGTGCCATAAGTCTTGCAAGGTCTTTTGTCCAAAGCTTGCTGCATTGCGTTCCATGTGTTGGCCATGGGATTGCAGGTCTCCAGCCATGTCCAGTTCTCTGCAAATGCCGAATGTATGTGCCAAGGCAAGCCATCTGCAGCTGCTGCTGGAAGGGCGGTGCAGATCCAACAGATGGAAACATTGGTCACCTAAACCTAGGTGTAGGTCCAGTCCAAAATGCAGTTGGAACATGTTAAACTATGATCGAAATGACAGAGCAGGCATAGGTACTAACAGGTAAATCATGTCCCTCAGACAAAATGCAGGTTAACCTTTCATCCTGGATAACAGTGCACCTGCCAAAGGCTTTTGCCTCATCGATGATACCACACCTTCTCAGCTCCCGACAGTCCCTTTGAGTCCTGTATCCATGCCAAAGTCATGGGAGAGCTTCTAATAGGCCACACAGACAGTACATATGTCCCCTAGAGGAGGGGTCCTTCCCTGGCCATTCCGCTACAAACAGTCAAGTGTGGGGGCCTTGTAATGAACACCCAAAGAGTGACATGAAGTGATACTGTAGGCCCTTCTCCCAGGGAGCTATGATGGCCAGCCGCCAGCAGTGGAGGGCTTGAAGGGTCCATGGCCACACCCAAGTTTTCTGTTCCCTTGCCTTCAGGGGTGTTGGGGCAGGCAAAAACAGGTTACTGTTCATCCCCATACCTGGTTGGAGGCGGTCATCCTTGGTACATATCTGCAACTGAATGGGGGCAGCAGCCCAGTGTAACAAAGCCTCTACGGGGGCCCCTTTCCATGGCCATTCATTCAAGGTTTGGAGTACCTGGAACTCCAGCCCTGCAAAGATGGGAAGTGACATGCAAGCATAACCCATTATTTAAGAGCCCATTATATCGTTCAATCATACCCACAGCTTGTGGGTTGTATGGCACATGGAATCTCCACTTTATGTCCATTTGTTGCGTCCATTGTTGTACCTGTTGTCCAGTGAAATGTGTTCCCTTATCACTCTCAATGGCCAGAGGGTGACCACACAGGGCACATAAGTGTTGCCGGGCCAGGATGGTGTTCTGTTGGTTGGCCACCCTGCAAGGGAAGGTGAACAACAGGCCTGTGGCTATGTCCATAGCTGTTAGCACACGCGTATACCCTTGTGACTTTGGGAGTGGCCTGATGTAGTCTACTTGTTACCTGGTCAAGGGCACATGACCTATCATTACTTGTTGTATAACACTGGGCAGCTGCCTCCATTTATGGTATGCCTGAGGACAGGCTGGGCATTTCTGACAAGCCTCCCAAATGTCTTGGAAGGGCAGGGACAGACCCCAACACTTACTGACCTGTTGCATCAGCTTACCCCCTGCATGTCCCAGTTTCTGGTGTAGCCACAAGGCCACATCTTGTGTAGGTGCCGACTCTAACCATCAGACCTTGGCCAAGGCATCTGCCTCATCATTGGCAGGGATGGCCAAAGGCATATGGCCTGACACATGGTAAATACTTACTTCTTTGTGATGAGCCCTTTCCCAGAGGTCTTGCCACATGACTTGGCCCCAAATGAGTCAGTGGCTGAGAAGCCACTTCTGTATGTGCCAGGTAGTTAACCACAAGGTTGAGCCTTGATAAACAGCCCAGCTAGTGGTACAGATTACCATAGGTATCACCTCGGTGATCGCTATCCATACTGCTCTAAGTTCAGACCATTGGCTACTTTGTCCACACCCAGTTTCAAACCACATGGTATCAGTACTAGGTTGGACTGTAACAGCGGTCCAGGCAGCAACAGCACCTCAGCTAGACTCATCTGCGTACCACACCCCATCGGGAATGGGCGAATGCCCTTCTTTAAACAGTGAAGGCTCAGGGTCTAGGGGTGCCTCAGGCCTCATGGCCTTATCTTGCATTAGGATTACAGGCCCAACTCTGCTGCTAAGGGCCTTGTACTCAGTATGCTCTGCTACTTCTAGTAGGCACCCCACTTTACCAACGTGGATGCCTACACCATCCCAGTCCGGGAGGTCGTTACCCATGAACGCACCCATCCCACTACTGGGTAAGTCGTCCACATGAAGACTGCAGCCCATCCTGTCACACTGTCACAAGGCTGAAGGGCAGCATGTACAGCTGCAAGCTGTTTCTCTATCAAGGAATACTGGAGCTCAGCTCCCTTCCATAGTTGGGACCAAAAGCCCACTGATGTTCTCAAGCACTCTGTGTGCTGCCACAGGCCCCAACCAAAACCATCTGTAGTCACATGCAGATCCAGCTCAAACAGGTGCCCCTGGTCAGTTACCCATAGGGCTTGTGCCTGTTAAATAACCTGCTTGGCTGCCAGAAAGGCTGTCTCAGCCACATCATCCTAATCCCAGGTAGCTCCCTACTTTTTAACCAATGCAACGGTTTTATCATTTGAGCTAAATGGGGAACAAATGCCCGCCAATGTCCCAGGAGGCCCACAAAGTTTGTAACTGCTTCACCATAGTGGGCTGGAGATATGCCTGAATTTTATCAGTGATAGCCTCTGGGATGGCCTTTGTCTTACCTGACCAAATAACTTCCATGAATTTGGCAGATAATCCAGGCCCTTTGACCTTGGATTTGTTGATGCCCCAACTGTACGCTGCCAAATGTTGCCGCAAGAGGGGCACTGCCGCTTGGAAATCTGCAAGAGAATCAGAGGTATACATAATATCAATATAATGAAATAGGCAGACTCCTCCTGGACATTGCCAGGGGGCTAAATCTGTGGCAACTAGACCATGACATATGGTGGGGCTATGCACATAATCCTGCGGCAACACTGTAAAAGTCCATTGTCGCCCGTCCCACGTGAAGGCGAACTGTTCCTGGCTCTCTGGAGCGATGACTATGGAGAAAAATGCATTGGCCAATTCCACTACCTAGTGGTACTCCCAGTTGCATCATCAAATAGTTCATCAAATCCATGATTTATGGTACAGCTGCATGCTGTACCATATCAGTTCCTGATAGTTCACCATCATCTGCTAAGTTCCATCAGGCTTTCTAACTGGCCACACTGGAGAATTGTAGGGGCTGTGGGTTCTATGCTTTCTCCAAATCTTGTAGAACTGTGCTGACCACAGCAAACTACTTGCTCCTTTCCTTTTCTCTTAGCTGCCTCCAAGCATTCAAACTATGCTGGTTCCATCAGCATTGTAGGTAAGACAAGACAAAAACGATTCGCTTGGGCAGTACACCAAACAGCTGGGGACATTGGGTACATGCACCACTCTCTCCTATGGGCTAAGTAGAAGTCACGGGCTGAGATGATCTCTGTAGGTGCTAAGCTGTGCCAGATTGAAGAAGGAGCTGATGTGAGCAAATGAAATTATTCTTTTTTTTTTTTTTGGAGACAGAGTCTCACTCTGTCTCCCAGGCTGGAGTGAAGTGGCACGATCTCGGCTCACTGCAAGCTCCGCCTCCTGGGTTCATGCCATTCTCCTGCCTTAGCCTCCCGGGTAGCTGGGACTACAGGTGCCCACCACCATGCCCAGCTAATTTTTTTGTATTTTTAGTAGAGACGGGGTTTCACCGTGTTAGCCAGGATGGTCTCAATCTCTTGACCTTGTGATCCGCCCGCCTCAGCCTCCCAAAGTGCTAGGATTACAGGTGTAAGCCACCGCACCTGGCTGCTTATTCTTACTAAATAGGCTGCTCCTGATTTTGTGCTCATTTGGCATACAACATTTTAACTGGGATCAACTTCTGATAAAATTATTTTGATCTACGTATTATTGTTAAACTGGTGTTTCTGTGGAAAAACAAGAGCTGGGTTCCTCTTCTATTTTGTTGGCTGTCAGTCCTAGATGACTTCTAATATTTCTGGACAAGTCAAAGATTCTTTGATTTAGAACAGTTGTAAATATGTTAGCAGTCTACACTGAGTCACCTCTCTTTTAGCTGCCTGTATATTTTCTACTTAGAATTTGAGGTACTCTAAAAATTTACAAATTTGAGATTTGTTGTACTCTTGATTTAAAGTAGAGGTGAAGAGTTACATATTTCACATGAAGTTTGCACAGATTACTTTATCTGAGCCACCCTTATTCTATGAGCTTTGGTGTTGTAAAGTTTTTCCTTTTTTTTTTTTTTGTTTTAGAAAAATATAATTGGAAAGAGGAATAAAAGATATTAGCGTATGGAGTTACTTGAAGGCAAGGGGCTGAGATGAGCAATACTCTTGAATATAGCCTACTAAAAAAAGAGCTATAAAGAGGAACTTAGAAGAATAATAAAGTATAACCTAAAAGTGTACTGGTCTGAGTCAGGATCAAAGAGGTGAAATGGCTCCCTGAACTACAATCTCCCCGATGACTGAGACTGCCTTGGAATTGTTCATTAACACATTCCCAGCAATTAGCACAACAGCTAGAAGGTAGTCGATCAACAAAACATATTTGATGAATGTTCACCAGCTTTTACAATACTAAGTTTAAGTGCCAGGGAGAACCAATGTCTCTGATTCTAAATCTAGAGCTTTATTTTATTTATCATTTGCACATTGTTTTAGCTCCACAGCTTACAACACTAAATATCTAGTGAGTGAATAAACAAATAAGTTAACTAGTAAATATTCCATTCTGTTTTCCTGACTATTCCACGGCACAGGCAGCAGAAAGACGAGATCATAAAACAGAAAAAAGGACATAGCCATGTCTATTCCTTTCCTGCCTCCTCATCTCTTTCTCTGCCTCCACTCACCCCAACACCCACACACAGTTCAAGCCCAATCCAAAAACTTCTAAATCAGAGCATGCTGTGCAGGAACAACAATGAAGCATTTGGCCTTGGTATTTTTATTTTAATGTGTGGACTTGCGAAGGACAAAAGAAAGGTCGGAAAGCAAACAATGCAGGAAGCAGTTGAAAAAAAATAATTATAGAGGAAAGCAGAGCTCTCTCTGACAGTAGTGAATAAGGATGAACAAATGCTGAGCAGCTGTTGTCAAGGGGATTCATTTGAACCACAACTTGGAGGAGGGTACCAAAGCTTTTTTGTTGCTTAACACAGTAAACATGCACAGAAAGGGATGAGAGTAAATCATGCTTCATTGCAGGAGTCCTATAATGTGCCATCAGGTGCTGCCTGAGTCAGACAAACTCTGAAAACCACCCAGAAAATGATGCAGGAAGTTAAAGAAATTCAATGATTCTTGTGCTTTATTGGGTGGGAAACCTTCACTACAGGAACAGGTTTTTAGCCAAAACACATCTATGTGGGAGTTCTGTGCAACACGATCTTGCAAAGGAGTAAAAAAACTAGAAAAGAAAAGGACAGCCCTTGGAGAGGAGCAGACTAATTCAGAACAAAGATAAGGCTGTTTCAACCTCAAGCACTGAGCTGCTGGAAAGTACAGATTTTCTCCCAGGAATAGCCTGTCCCTCTCTCCGTCTGCAAAATGTTCAGTCTCCAGCAGGTTCTTAGTCCACTGTAGTGGTTCACTAACTGTTTGAAGCTCTACTATAAAAGACTATATTTTTTTCAAAAAAGGTGAGAATAGGAAATTTAGAAACTCCAAGCCTCGTTTCTCTCCCTCTCTCTCATTTTTAATAAACTCTGACTGCCCTTGTTTTGCCATAGCTTCACCTGTTATTTAAATAATATAACTTTTATTCTTTTCTTATTACTGAAACAATGCATATTCATAGAAAAGCAAAATAGAGTAGTGCCAGAAGCCAGTCTGCCTAAATTACTATTTCCACTATTGTACTTCATG
Source organism: Nomascus leucogenys (assembly GCF_006542625.1). NCBI lineage: Eukaryota > Metazoa > Chordata > Mammalia > Primates > Hylobatidae > Nomascus > Nomascus leucogenys. Next base: position 99,247,769 of record NC_044395.1, read on the forward strand.
CCTAGGTGACCTTGAGCATATAATTTAATCTTTCTTGGCCTCAGTTTCTTCAGCAGTGAAATAAGGATATTTCTTCAGCAGTGAAATAAGGATATTAATAATATCTAACTCATCATATCGCATGAGAATTAAATGAGTCAATTTATAAAAAGAATTTATAATAGTGCACTGGCACATGATAAATGCTAAGTGTCAGTAATTGCATAAAATACAAAAGACTATAATGATATTAATGTCATAATATACATATATAGAAAATAAAAATTATCCTTAATCCTATTCTAACCAGAGATAGTCATTGTAAAATTTTAGTATGTTGCATTTTGTACATTGTGTAAGTACCTTCTTCCAGTGTCAATACCACAAATGCTATTGATTATAAAGACCATAACACAAAGTTTATATATTTGATATCAAATTTAGATGTTATATCATTTATTTGTTATATAAACCCTATTAAGTTAGAAACACTATTAGCTCAGTTTTGCAAATAAACAAATTAAACATTATAGTATTTGGTAGGCAGATTCTAAAATAATCCTCAGTAACTCATACCGTCTTCATAATTCTGTTCTCTTAAATGTAGAAAGAAATATGAGATTTCTGTAATTAGGTTACTTTAATTAGGTCCCTTAGATAGCAAAGGCAAAGGGATCTTGTGAGTATAACCAATAATCCCCATCAGTTTTTTCTGAGTTAGTCAAAAGGAAGGATATGCTGGATAGGCCTAACATATGCAGTAAAGACATCGTCCTTTGGCCTTCAAGAAACAAAGTACCACAATATAGAGAGGGCCCATTGGCAGGGAATGATGGGTAGCCTCTAGGAGCTGAGGGTCTCACTCCTACAATTGCAAGAAACTAAATTATGCCAACTATCAAGGAGGTTGAAGGAGGACCTCAAGCTTCACATAAAAACACAGGCTGGGCCAGGCGTGGTGGCTCACACCTATAATCCCAGCACTTCGGGAGGCCGAGGTGGGCGGATCATGAGGTGAAGAGATTGAGACATCCTGGCCAACATGGTGAAACCCCGTCTCTACTAAAAATACAAAAATTAGCCAGTCGTGGTGGCGGGCGCCTGTAGTCCCCGGTACTTGGGAGGCTGAGGCAGGAGAATGGCATGAACCCGGGAGGCCAAGCTTACAGTGAGCTGAGATCGCGCCACTGCACTCCAGCCTGAGCGACAGAGCGAGATTCCGTCTCAAAAAAAAAAAAAGATGTTAATTTACTATACAGTCTACAAAGTTTAGAAAAATAGTACAAAAACATTAAAGCATAAGGAACACAATATAAGTAAGAAAGTAAGTGTATTCAGAAATTATACTATAGGCTTTCCTTTAGACAGATACACACACACACACACACACACATATATGCTTCCATAGAAAGCCAATAGCCTAATGTTAGCTATTTAGCTTGTCTGACCTTTAGAAAAGCTGGTACAATAGGCCGGGAGCAGTGTAATCCCAGCACTTTGGGAGGCCGAGGCAGGTGGATCACGAGGACAAGAGATCAAGACCATCTTGGCTAACACCATGAAACCCCTTCTCTCCTAAAAATACAAAAAATTAGCCGGACGGGGTTGCAGGCACCTGTAGTCCCAGTGACTTGGGAGGCTGAGGCAGGAGAATCACTTAAACCTGGGAGGCGGAGCTTGCAGTGAGCCGAGATTGTGCCACTGCACTCCAGCCTGGTGACAGAGTGAGACTCCGTCTCAAAAAAAAAAGAAAAGAAAAGGTAGTACAATAGATAGTCTTCAAACTAAGTATTACCTTGCATTTTCTTAGAAAATTATATAGGATCTAATTCACACAAATAGAAAGGCTGAATTAAAAAGCATGTGCATTTTTGAAACATATTCCTATTCCTAAAAACATTGATATGACTGACAGCCCCCTGGGATCCACATGAATATCGAGTTCATTTGCTGTCTAGAATACATTAGGTACTAAAATACATAGAAAGTTCTAAAAACGGTAAGAAAATAATTTTGTAAGATTCAGGACATATAACTATGATAAACTCTGCATTTATACACAAAAATTCTTTAAAACCTTTCTATGGCAAATAGTGGAAGACCCAAAACATTATTTTTCTTTAAGAGCTTCTGCCAATCCCACAGCAAAGTGTGGCAGCCAATTAAACACCTTTGCTAATTGTTGGAATGTTATCAGGCAGAAAGAATTTGTAGACAATCTGAAAATTCTATAAAACAAAAAGTCTAATCTCTATACCTGTAAGAAATTTGAATCATTGATAGATTTTTCTAGCACTTATATTCTTCGTTTTTGCCTTTTACTTGAGCAATGTAATTAAAGAGAGGGAAGGTCAGGGAAAGAATAGCCAGGCTGAATTACAGAAAAACAAAGAAACTTCCAGTTGAAACCAGATTATGAGCATACTTAGTTTCAAAATTGAAATCTACCGTGTCTTAATAAGCAATAGTTTAGATAAGATAAAAACTGCTGACATTATGTTGAAAAGGTAGAGGATATAAAAATTATTACACAGAATCCAATGGCAGGAAATACATCTAAAACTTATGAAAAACAAGGCCAGCACTTTGGGAGGCCCGGGGGGGTTGGGGGTGTGGATCAAGAGGTCAAGAGTACAAGACCAGCCTTGCCAATATGGTGAAACCCTGTCTCTACTAATAATACAAAAATTAGATGGGTGTGATGGTGCATACCTGTAGAGCCCTCAATCCCAGCTACTCTGGAGTCTGAGGCAGGAGAATTACTTGAACCCGGGAGGCGGAGGCTGCAGTGAGCTGAGATCAGCCACTGCACTCTAGCCTGGGTGACAGAGCAAGACTCTGTCTCAATAAAAAAAGAAAAGAAAAGAAAAAAAATTTTAATTGAAGAAGCAAAGGTCAAAATTACTTTCGCTATCTCAGGTCTTCTGCAATCCCTTATTTCACTGTATTCATTCTCTTTTTGAGTTCTTCTGTCCCCGTTTTGGGGTGCTATATTTAACACCCATGGCCTAGAGCTCTGTGATCACAGGTTTGCCTGATATGAACCAACTAGAGTTTCTGTGACACTCTTTCAAATTTCTAAGGGTGTTGAATTAATATGATTTGAAGCAAGAGTATACTTGCACTTTTAAAGATGTGGTCAGGGGATTGAAGGTCACATTTTAGCCTCTACTAGGTAGGAGAGCAAACATTCACACAAGGAGCAGAGATAAGTTATCCGGAATTCATATTCACACTTTAAATTATCTTTTAAAAACCTATAAGCTCTGGCCGGGCGCCGTGGCTCATGCCTGTAATCCCAGCACTTTGGGAGGTCAAGGTGGGCGGATCATCAGGTCAGGAGATCGAGACTGAAAGAGTTGGACCGATGGGGCTCAAACCGAAGACATGCTGGTCGCGGTCAAGAGATTTTATTGGAGGCACCAAAGCGACACCACATGGAGGAGGAGAAGGAAGGAAGAAGGGGTGAGCTGCTTAGGTGCTGGGTTTTTATACTCAGTGGGGCTACGTGGGCATCGGTGATTGGCTTAGGGTTGGGGTTTGAGTAAAAGGCAGGAGGTGTTCTTCCCTGGTTGGCCTTCTCTTGGCGGGCTCGCGGGGTGGAGAACCGGGAACCGGAGGTGAAGAACCCGGAACCGGCGCCATCTTACTGTGCCCATGTTACCTAACAGAGACAATCCTTGCTAACACGGTGAAACCCCGTCTCTACTAAAAGTACAAAAAAAAAAAAAAAAAAATTAGCCGGGCGTGGTGGCCGGCGCCTGTAGTCCCAGCTTCTTGGGAGGCTGAGGCAGGAGAATGGCGTGAACCCGGGAGGCAGCGCTTGCATTGAGCCTAGATCGCGCCACTGCACGCCAGCCTGGGCAACAGAGGGAGACTGTCTCAAAAAATAAATAAATAAATAAATTAATTAATTAATTAATTTATAAGCTCTGCATTTTACGGTTTTTTAAATTGCTTTAAATGGTTTGGAATTTGTTTCTTAATGGGAATAAAAAGTATGTTTTTTGGGGGGGAAGTATGTTTTTTTTGTTTCTTTTTGTTTTATTTTTGTTTTTTGAGATGGAGCTTCGCTCTTGTCGCCCAGGCTGGAGTGCAATGGTGTGATCTCGGCTCACCGCAACCTCTGCCTCCTGGGTTCAAGCGATTATCCTGCCTTAGCCTCCGGAGTAGCTGGGATTACAGGCACCCACTACCACACCCAGCTAATTTTTTGTACTTTTAGTAGAGACCAGATTTCACCATGTTGATCAGGCTGGTCTCGAACGCCTGACTTCAGGTGATCTACCTGCCTCGGCCTCCCAAAGTGCTGTAATTACAGCCATGAGTTACTGCACCTGGCCAACAAATATAGATTCGCAGGAAGTTGCAAAGAAATGTGTAGGGAAGTCCTGTGTACCTTTCTCCCACCTTCCCAAAATGTTAACATCCTACACAGCTATGGTACAATATCAAATACGGAAAGGTGACATTGCTATAATCTACAAAGTTTACTCACAATTCACCAATTATGCATAATGACAGATGCATTCATTTGTGTTTGTGCAGGTATATGCGTAGCTCTATGAAATTTTACAACATAAGTAGGCCTTCATAACTACGGCCATTCAAGATACTTTCCTTTTAGCCACACCCGTCTCCAATACCTATTCCCAAACTCTAGCAACCAATAATATCTTCTACATCATTATAACGATATTATTTTGTATTACAAAAAATGGAATAATGCATGTCATTTTGAAACTGGCTTTCTTTATTCAGCTTTTTTTTTTTTTAGATTAACCTGAGTCGTGTGTATCAATAGCTTTGTCCTTTATATTGCCAAGTAATATTATATGGCGTGGATGTACTAAAGTTTGTTTAACCATTCATCCATTGTAGGGCATTTGAGAGTTTTCACTTTGGGGCCATTATGAATAGAGCTGCAGAACACATTAATTTATAAAATACTGCATGAAAATGTCTTCATTTTTCTAAAATATATGCCCAAGAGTACAGTTTCTCTGTTGTATTGTCAGACTACATTTAGTTTTAAAAGTAACTTCCAGTTATTTCCAGAGTGGCTACATATTTTACATTCTTATCAGCAATTATGAGTAACTTAATATTTGTGCATTTGTGCATTCTTGCCAGCCTTCGGTGTTCTCACAATTTTTAAAATTTTACCTATTGTATGAGTGTATAAGTGAAATCAGTTTTTTACTTTGTATTTCTCTAATGGGAATGATGCTAAATATCTCTTCCTATATGTACTTGCTACTTGTCTATCCTCTTTGTTGAAATGTCTGTGCATGTTTTTTGTCCATATTCGAAATGGATCATCCTTTTTTAACTGTTTAGTTTTGAGAATTCTTTATGTATAGTAGACACAAGGCCTTTGTTAAACATGTGCTGTAAATATTTTCTCCAAGTCTGTAGCTTATCATTTTGTCCTTTTAATTGGGTTTTTAAAAGACAAAACTTTTTTACTTCTGGTAAGGTGGAATTTATTAATTTTTACTTGTATGGCTTATGCTTCTGATATCAACACTAAAAACTCTTTGTCTACTTCAAAGCCCTGAGGATTTTCTCCTGTGTTCCTCAGCCTCATAAAATCATCTGTGAAATACCACTAACATCATACTTGATGGTGAAAGAGTAAATGTATCCCGCTAAGATTAGGGATAAGGCAAGTATTCTGTTCTCACCTCTTGTATTCAACCTAGTACTAGAAATTCTAGCCAGGAAATGTCAAGAAAAAGAAATGAAATGCATAAAAATTAAAAATAAAATTGTCTCTATTTGCAAATGATATGGTTGTTTATGTAGAAAATCTCAGGAAATGTAAAAAAAAAAATAAGCAAACAACACTTCTGTAATACACTAGTCAGTTCCTAAAAATTTCAGGATATAAGATGAACACAAAAAAAATCAGTTGCATTTCTACATACAAAATAAAAATAATACCACTTACAATAGTTCCAAAGAGAATTAAATATATAAATCTAACAAAGCATGTATAAAATCTATATGATGAAAATTATAAAATGCTTACTAAAGAATTCAAAGAAGGGCTAAACATCTGGAGAAATATACTATGGTATAGATTTGAAGATACAATATAGGTGAGATGTCATTTCTCTCTGAAACGATCTGTTAGTTTAACGCAATTCTTTTTTTTTTTTTTTTTAAAGACAGAATCTCACTCTGTCACCCAGGCTGGAGTGCAGTGGCACAATATCGGCTCACTGCAACCTCTGCCTCCTGGGTTCAAACGATTCTCCTACCTCAGCCTCCTGAGTAGCTGGGACTACAGGCACATGCCACCGCACCTGGCTAATTTTTTTGTATTTTTAGTAGAGACAGGGTTTCACTGTCTTAGCCAGGATGGTCTTGATCTCCTGACCTTGTGATCCACCGTCCTCAGCCTCCCAAAATGCTGGGATTACAGGTATGAAGCACTGCACCCGGCCAGTTTAATGCAATTCTTGTCAAATCTCAGCAAGTATTTTATAGGCATATATAAGCTTTTTCCAAAATTTATATGGAAAGAGAATGTTCCAAAATTACCCAAAATATGTTTTTTTAAAAAACAAAGGATTAGGAATCATTCTTCCCAACGTTAAGATGTACTATGTAGGTGCAGTAATCAAGATAGTATGGTACTGGTAGGAGGATAGTTACACAAACCGAGATAATAGAATAGGAACCCAGAAATAAATCCACACAAATATACCAGATTAGTCTTTGACAAAGGAGCAAAAGCATTTCAGTGGAGGAAGAAGAGGCTTTCCATAAATGGTGTTAGAGCAGTGGGACATCTATCAGAAAAAATGAACCTTGCCCTGGACTTTACACCTTATACAAAAATCAAAAAGATAGACTTAAATGAAAATTGCAAAATTATATATGTTCTAGATAATTTGTTTTAATCATCATGCTTGCATGTAGATGAAGTTAAGAAATAAGAATAAATTCCTTTAAATAGAGTAAGAATTAGCCTGCTTTGAACAGGTGCATCATCATTTAAACATTGTAGAGAATGTTAATAAACCCCTTCATAAAAGAGGACAAATAGAATAAGTCCATTCTTTGATATTTGATACATGAATACTCCAGTCAGAGAAATTCTTACTATGACTCAGTGATAATTATCCCCTTACTTTTCCCTAATTCTTCTCAGAACTAGACAGTATGCAGGAACAGACCAGGGCCATGCCATGTAAATGGTCTGCTTTGCCACAATTAATCTATGCACGAAAGATATGGAATGCCAGCTGCATCACAGTAGACTATCACTAGTAAACTAAACACTTTCTTCCCAGAAGTCTCTGTCCTTGCTGTGTTTGATAAAATAAGCTGTTATATTTCGAGTTTCTGTATGTAGAGACTGTTCAAGAACTGTGGGTGAGTCTTGTCAATAGCCTAGAAACTGAAGCCCTCAAGTCTAGAGCTTCATAGCTACTGAATTCTCCCAACATCCACATCAGCTTGAAAGTGGATCCCTCACCATGGTAGACCAAGGAAAGATCATTGTCACAACCTTGGCTTCAATTTTCAGTTAAGACCCCAAAGCAGAAATCCAAGCAAAGCCATGTCCCGATTCCTGACCCCCACAAACTGAGATAATAAATGGGTGCCATTTAAGTGGCTAAGTTAATGGATATATGGTTATACTTTAAGAAGCCTGCAGCTTTGATGTATTACTTATTATATGTATCACATATACAGCCTGACTCATGGATAAATGATGATTATCAGTTAATATTTAGTAATGACTGAATGAATGACGCAGGTACACAATTGCTCTCATCCCTGTTATCTGTGTATAGATGCCAAAAGGGGCAGACTTAAAAGAGCCATGTGGTTTTTTGTTTTTGTTTCTGTTTTTAATCTTTTTAAATAAGCAGATGGATTCATTAGTCCAAGAGTAATTTTAAAATGTCAAGTTCATCGGGTCAAGTGATACAGCAAAGGATACCTTAGGATTTCTTTCCTCGGTTTAAAAAAAAATTAATAATTGTTAGAATGTGAATAGCCACGTGAAGGAAAGGACACTATGCTCTCATTGGGAGTTGGCACTTCAGTTTTTTGGAAGCTTGCACTTTCAGTGCTTTACAAAGCTGATATATGCTAATTTCAGAAAAAAAAGCTGAAAATGGCAGCAGGAAATTATGATGGCCAGAGAAGGTCAGAAATTTGTCAGTTCTTACACCTTGAGTGGTAGACAGAAGAAATTTAAGTCAGAGTTAGATTTGCTATAGGCATGTGGGTAATTAGCACTCCGCTAGAGGGCATGTGAAGAGAAAAAAGGTAACAATTAAAGTCAGCCTTATGGTAGCTCCTTAAAAGGTTCTTCATAGCAAGAGGAATTAAAATATGATTTTCTCTGGATTCCAATGACAATAATGGAAGAATAAAACAATTTTCAGTAATGCAAAATAAGTATAAAGTTTGGAAAGAAAAAAGCAAAAATAATTTCCATAGGAATTACTACAATAAAGATATTTAGCAAGATATCAGAATATAGTCAATATAAAAAGATCTATTTTGTATCTATTTTCTCATGAACTATTAGAAAATAAAATTTCTAAGAATGACGTGTGAAATAGCATATATACTCATAAAAGCCTAGGAATAATTTTAACAAAAAACAATGCAAGATTGACACACAGAACTCCAAAACATTGCTCACAGAAATTAAAGAGAACTTAAGTAAATAGAAAGTAAATAGAGATACCACACATATGGACTAAAAAAATTAGCACCTTTTAGATATTAATTACTACCAAATTGATGAATAAATTCAATGCAGTACTAATCAATGTTAGTTTTATTAACAGAAATGTGCAAGGTAATTCTAAACTCTGTACATTGAAAAATCAAATAACTTAAAATAGTTAATAAAATTCTTAAAGAGAAACATTGAGAATTTTTGCCACCTGATTTTTAACTATCATAAATATGACAGTGTAATAATTGTACGAGGATTAATATATAGATCATTAGAATAAAGAGTCCAGAAATAAAACCACATATTTAAAGAAAATTGAGTTTGATAAAGGTACAAAAAGAAAATAAATCTTTTCCAGAAATGACATTGAATGAATTTGATAAACATTTATGAAATGAGTTTTGATTATATAATACATAAATATGTATTTGAATTAGATGAGATGTAATTACAAAGCTAAAACTATAAAACTTCTAGAAGAAAAATAGGATCTTGTGACCTTGGGTTAGGCAAATAATTCTTGGGATACAAAAAATCACTAAGCTTATGATAAAAGAAAAAAATTAAAAACATACTTTATGAATATAAAACTTTTTTTCAAGGGAATCATTAAAAATATGTAAAAGCAAGCTATAGCCTGAGATAAATTATTATATATATTCCTTTTTTTTTTCTTTTTTTTTTTTCTCAGACAGAGTCTCGCTCTGTCGCCCAGGCTGGAGTGCAGTGGCGCGATCTTGGCTCACTACAAGCTCCACCTCCCGGGTTCACGCCATTCTCGTGCCTCAGCCTCCCAAGTAGCTGGAACTACAGGTGCCCGCCACCACACCCGCTAATTTTTTTTGTATTTTTAGTAGAGACGGGGTTTCACCGTGTTAGCCAGGATGGTCTCCATCTCGATCTCCTGACCTCGTGATCCACCCGTCTCGGCCTCCCAAAGTGCTGGGATTACAGGCGTGAGCCACTGCGCCTGGCCAAATTATTATATATATATTCCTGACAAAGGATTGGATCTAGAATATTTAAATCTCTTAGAAATCTATCTTAAAAATTATTAACCTCATTTTTCAAATGGATACAACTTTAAACAAGTACTTCACAAAACAAGAGAGATAAACTGCCATTAAGCACAGAAAAGTGCACAAAATCATTATTCATTAGAGAAATAAAAATAACTATAAAAAGATGACATTTGCAACTACTGGAATGGCTGAAATTTTTAAAAAATTCACAACAAATATAAGCAAAGATATGCACTGGTAAATACGTGGAGCAAGTGGAACCCTCATACATTTGTTAAGAGTGTAAAATAACTAAAACATTTTGGAAAGCTGTTGAGCAGTGCCTTCAGTGGCAGCCTCTAAGATAATCCCCAGTGATCTCCATCCACATCTTTGAATTCGTGCCCTTGTGTGATCCTTTCACCTTGAGTGTGGGCTGGACCTAGGGACTTCTAATTAATATGACAGAGGAAAAGTAATGAGATAGCATTTCTAAAATTAAGTTACGAAAAGATGTTCCATCTCTGCCTTTCTCTTGGAATCCTCACTCTGAAGGAACCAAGCTCCCTGTGGAGAGACCCATGTGTCAAGAAACTGATGTCTCCAACCAACAGCCAGCAAAGACCTAGGTGTGAGCAGATACTGCCCCTTTTGGGCCTTGAGATGAGGACAGTTCTAGCCAACCCCTTGATACCAGCTTTATGTGAAAGCTTAGGTCAGAGGCATATAGCTAATTCATGCCTAAATTCACTGCCCACATTTTTTTTTTTTTTTGAGACGGAGTCTCTCTCTGTCCCCCAAGTTGGAGTACAGTGGTGCTATCTCGGCTCACTGCAACCTCTGCCTCTGGGGTTCAAGCTATTGTCCTGCCTCAGCCTCCCGAGTAGCTGGGACACAGGTGCATGCCACCACACCCAGCTAACTTTTTGGATTTTTAGTAGAGATGGGGTTTCACCCTGTTAGCCAGGATGGTCTTGATCTCTTGACCTCATGATTCACCCACCTCTGCCTCCCTAAGTGCTGGGATTATAGGCATGAGCCACTGCGCCCGGCCAAATGTTTGATGTTTTTAAACCACTAAGTATTAGTGTAATTAGTTACACAGCAAATAACAGTTATAAGTTAAGTATAGACTTATAAAGGAATCTTGTAATTTCATTCCTAGGTATTTACCCAAGAAAAATAAATGTGAGTGCTTGCACATACACAAATTCTTGGGCAAAAATGTTCAATGTCTTGATTTTTACAAACCTCCAAAAGTGAAGAAAAACAAAACCAAATGTCCCTCAAGAGAAAAATGAATAGTTGTGGTATTCATAAATGTAATAAAATTCAGCTATAAAATAATCACAGATACATGACATAGATGGGTTGATTAAAATGTATTGGCTCAAGAAATTTTATATATCTTGTGGAAAAGATGTCAGGATTTTTATCAGCAGCATTCAGAACAACTATGTGAGCAAAGAATTGGGAGAATTTTCTGGAAAGAAAATAACAATTTCCATTATAATATATATTAGATAAGTAATTATGGCACCTACTACACTCAACTTCATTTCTAGGTAACACCATGTTAACAGTTGTCTATCAAGAAAACCCACAAATCCATTTATTTATTTATTTATTTATAATTTAGGTGACTGGTTTTTGGAACACCAACGTACTGTGGCTCAAGGATTATTTGTACAAACCTAAAAAAAGACTCATGAAAACCTTTGCTACAAAACACTTTATACAATAAAGTTATTTTAACTAGCTAATATTTATCTAGAATCTGAAAAATGTATTCATGATTAAGGAGTAAAGGAAAAGAAACAAAAACAGATGCTATGACAGTGAACATCTAGTTTAAAGCTTTTCTAACAATATCATAATATCACCTGTGGAACATTTAAAATGAAGATTCTGATTTAGTAGGATGAGGGTGGGGTCTGAGAGTCTGCATTTACATCACAATTCCTAGTGAAGTCCGTGTAGTTTCTCCAAAGACCAAACTTTGATGAGCAGGGACATAGTCCACAAGAGCTATCTGCTTCTGCGAATCTCCTGGGCTTTCACATTTCAGTTCTCATCTATTTATCCACGCCTGTTTCTTAAGTTCTCTTGAATCTGCTCTTGCAACTTAGTCTTCTTAACACAGAAAATAAACATACAATAAGTTTCATAAGAATTCATTTCATTAGTTCACTAATAGTATTGAGGATATAATGATATTTGTATGTCTCACCATCACTTTTTATTTTGCAACAATTTGCCGTTGATACTACCTCTTGCTAAACATTTCTCAGTGAATTCCCGCTCATTTTAATCTCGGAAAATATGTGGCAGCTGAACAAAGTTCTGGAACCAATGTCTTTGAAGTCTGGACTCATATTACTCCTCTGCTCGTGTCATCTCAAATTTCTCTTCAACTAAGAGATGGTTTCTATGTGACATCTGCCAAAGCCATAGTTAGAAAACTAAGCAGAGATGTCAGGATTTCTTTATCTTGGTCCAACCTCCCTACTGTCTACCAGGGTGCCCCTTGGCATAGTATTTTCTGAACTTCAATTGCAACTCTTAGAAACTGTAGATTAATATATTAAACAAATTAGGAGGCGTATAAACAAAGATCATGTGGCCAAAATGTTCAATACTATTCTAATTTTTTCTGAAACTTTGTCAGAAAATGAGAAATTTTTAAATCTGTCTTCGTACTAAGATTATTGTAGTAGAAAATGCCATCCTAATAGTCGAACTACATCTGACCATTTAAACAGTTTGATTCACCCAGGAATTAAACGTCTATCACATCAAAAAATAAAAGTAAAAATAAGGAATCCTATTAAATCTACATAGAATTTATTTCCTTCCAGTTCACATCCTTATCCATATGTATACTAACTTTAAATTAGTTGCCCTTCAACCTTCACTTTGATCCTATCCCTTGCCTTTGAACGTGGTATATTGATAACAGCCTACTTGATATTTGCACTTCTTCTTTATCATTAACTGTGCCTTATGCCTCCAAGTTCTCAGCAACCCAGGTTGCCAATTCTTGGAAAGAAAGTCAAACCAGGTGTAAGTGTATCCCAAATATTGTATAAAAATACATATACTAAAAATTGGTTTGCATCATAAAATTCAAATTTAATCTGGTATCCTCTATTTGTATTATTTAAATTTTGCTACCTTACTCCATGACTCAGGGTCATGGAGAACCAGCCCAAACATGTAGATCAACCTAGATTTGACTGCAAGAAACATAGCTCCTCTCTGTAGTCACACACTACATCTATAAGGACCACAGGACCAATAAAATACATCAGTCCAAACCCCACAAATTATTTTTACCCCAAGCAAATAGAAGTCTTCAAAAACCCAGCATGGCACAGACAATATAGACACATAAATCTAAAAAGACGGAAGAATATATCTTTTTAATAGCATTGTATTTATATTAGCTATGCCCCATTATCAAATGGCCCAGAGCAGCGTTTTCCAAACAGTGGAGATAAAAATGACAGAATTGCTTCGAGAACAGTGAATTCATGTGTGCAGTAAACATCTCTAGGTCAGAGACTGTGTTACAGATTTTTTTTTTTCTTTTTGAGACTGAGACATGCTCTGTCGCCCAGGCTGGAATGCAGTGGTGTGATCTCGGCTCACTGCAACCTCTGCCTCCCAGGTTCAACTACAGGTGCTTGCCACCATGCCCGGCTATTTTTTGTATTTTTTTTTTTTTTTTTTTTTTTTAGTAGTGACGGGGTTTCACTGTAGTGGCCAGGCTGGTCTCAAACTCCTGACCTTGTGATCTGCCCACCTCGGCCTCCCAAAGTGCTAGGATTACAGGAGTGAGCCACCATGCCCAGCCATAGATTTGTTTTTGAAATGTATATAGATGTAATGAATGCAGTGCAAAAATCATTGAAATTCACTGTTGAATTCATAATAGACTTTTGTTGTTCTTTGAGGTGAGATCAGAAATTATGATGTCATGCATCTACTCAATTTGCTAATTATTTTCAAGAGCTGATAAGACATTAAGAGACATTTAAATGGAAGTATTCAGAGAGGCAGATACATGTGTTCAAATTTGTAAATATTACCTTTTCAGGTTTTAGGTCCAGTCGACATTAATTGTCTAGGAAAATGAGAAAAGGATTCAATTGTACTACTGAGAAGTAATGCAAAAAATAATATTTTCAAAGGAATAGAAAGCAGCCATTTAATCAAGGTAGGCATATGATGACACCGCATCTGTTTCCCATCATTCTTTCCTTTTGTCAGAAAGCCCACTACAGCAAACAGAATGCGGTCAGCAAAAGACGAAAGATGAGGGTGTTTTCCTTTAAAGCTTTGGCCAGCCATACTCTTGCTTCAAAAAAAGGAGCAGGGGCAGACAGCAATCAACACACACAAAAAGCAAAAGGCAACCTTCTTTTTAAAAAGAACTGCACTCCACTGGAAAGATACAGATAAAAATCAATTCTGAGTAGCAGCTGTATTCACTTTGTGTAATTCTACTCAAAGCCAAATTTGCCAGTCATGATCCATGATTAAAAACAAAAATATCTGGTTATTTTACAAAAACTGCTTTCTCTCTACCACAGATTTATTAAGGCCATCTGCATTTATAAACGTTGGGATGAGGTGAATTGGGCCAGTATGAGAAATTTCTGGCTGTTTTAGGCGTGGCACTAATCTTAGGTGAGCCTCTGGCTTGTCTAATGAAGGCTTATTTAATACAAGTTAGCTCTCTAGGGGCCAGGAGAGAGGGCCAAAAACATTTGTGCCTCGGTTCATGTGTTATTTGAAATAATCTGGATTTGAGGCATCCTGCCTTGAAGAAAGAAAAAGAAGTTATTGCCAAATCTATTATTCCCATGGCCAGAGACAGTTGTGCCCAGATCGATGTGTAACAATAATTATTAAACCCCTTGATAAAACTGTAAACCTTACAAAAGAGGAAAGTAGAGAAAAGAATAATATTCTCTCTTGATATCTGCTATGAAGAATTCACCAGGATTAAATTTGTCAAGAAAACCCACCCAGGTACAATTTGAAAGCTGTGCTTAAAAAGGATATCAAGAAATAGAAAACAAGTGAAATCCTGTGAGTGTCTTTTGAATATATTAATTCAAATAACTGCAAAAATTAGAAGCAAATTCAATTCAGAGACTGTATTAGTTTGCTATGGTTGCCATAAGAAAATACCACAGACTAGCGGGCTAAATAACGTAAATTTATTTTCTCATGGTTCTGAAGACTAGAATTGCAAGATCATCAAGGTGTCCGTAGAATTGATTTCTCCTGCGGCCTCTTCTCTTGGCTTGTGGATGGCCAGTTTCTCATTGTGTCCTCATGTGTCTCTTCTAAAGACATCACTCAGGCTGCATTAGGTCATACAAATAGCCTCATTTTGACTCAATTACCTCATTTGACCCTATCGCCAAAGGCAGTCATATTCTGAGGTATGGGGGTTAGGGCCTCAGCATATGCATTTGGGGGTTCATAACTTAGCTTATAACAGAGAATTTTAAAGTACACATATATACTACCTAGGGATTAAAACAGCTTTAAATGAACTTGTTTTCTACACAACTATTCACAGTTAACATTAAAATTCTACTTTCAGAAGAAACTAATAACTGCAATCATGCAACAAAAAATAGCCAGTGTGTAAAGTTACTGAAGTGATATCCAGTACTTATTTCATCCAAACATAGAAGCCAATCTCTTAAAGTGTCTGAACCTAACTTTTCCTATCCGTAAAATGGGTCATTATAATAGAGAGGCCTTAACATTAGTACTGAGAATTGAAAGTTTGTGATTAGGTGATAGATGTCCATTTATTTTCTGATAATGTTTTACTTACAAAAAGTGTAATTTAAAATAATCGTATTTCCATGTTACTTGAATAAAAGTTAAATACAGAGCAAGAAGATGAAAAGGACTGAACACACTATGTTGAATAGGAGTGGTGAGAGAGGGCATCCCTGTCTTGTGCCAGTTTTCAAAGGGAATGCTTCCAGTTTTTGCCCATTCAGTATGATATTGGCTGTGGGTTTCTCATAGATAGCTCTTATTATTTTGAGACACGTCCCATCAATACCTAATTTATTGAGAGTTTTTAGCATGAATGGTTGTTGAATTTTGTCAAAGGCCTTTTCTGCATCTATTGAGATAATCACGTGGTTTTTGTCTTTGGTTCTATTGATTGATTTGCGTATGTTGAACCAGCCTTGAATCCCAGGGATGAAGCCCACTTGATCATGGTGGATAAGCTTTTTTATGTGCTTCTGGATTTGGTTTGCCAGTATTTTATTGGGGATTTTTGCATCAATGTTCATCAAGGATATTGGTCTAAAATTCTCTTTTTTGGTTGTGTCTCTGCCAGGCTTTGGTATCAGGATGATGCTGGCCTCATAAAATGAGTTAGGGAGGATTCCCTCTTTTTCTATTGATTGGAATAGTTTCAGAAAGAATGTTACCAGCTCCTCCTTGTACCTCTGGTAGAATTCGGCTGTGAATCCATCTGGTCCTGGATGCTTTTTGGTTGGTAAGCTATTGATTACTGCCACAATTTCAGAGCCTGTTATTGGTCTATTCAGAGATTCAACTTCTTCCTGATTTAGACTTGGGAGGGTGTATGTGTCGAGGAATTTGTCCATTTTCTAGTTTATTTGCATAGAGGTGTTTGTAGTATTCTCTGATCGTAGTTTGTATTTCTGTGGGATCGGTGGTGATATCCCCTTTATGATTTTTTATAGTGTTGGAAGTTCTGGCCAGGGCAATTAGGCAGGAAAAGGAAATAAAGGATATTCAATTAGGAAAAGAGGAAGTCAAATTGTCCGTTTGCAGATGACATGATTGTATATCTAGAAAACCCCATTGTCTCAGCCCAAAATCTGCTTAAGCTGATAAGCAACTTCAGCAAAGTCTCAGGATACAAAATGAATGTACAAAAATCACAAGCATTCTTATACACCAATAACAGACAAACAGAGAGCCAAATCATGAGTGAACTCCCAGTCACAACTGCTTCAAAGAGAGGAAAATACCTAGGAATCCAACTTACAAGGGATGTAAAGGACCTCTTCAAGGAGAACTACAAACCACTGCACAATGAAATAAAAGAGGATACAAACAAATGGAAGAACATTCCATGCTCATGGGTAGGAAGAATCAATATCGTGAAAATGGCCATCCTGCCCAAGGTAATTTATAGATTCAATGCCATCCCCAACAAGCTACCAATGACTTTCTTCACAGAATTGGAAAAAACTACTTTAAAGTTCATATGGAACCAAAAAAGAGCCCACATTGCCAAGTCAATCCTAAGCCAAAAGAACAAAGCTGGAGGCATCACGCTACCTGACTTCAAACTATACTAAAAGGCTACAGTAACCCAAACAGCATGATACTGGTACCAAAACAGAGATATAGATCAATGGATCAGAACAGAGCTGTCAGAAATAGTGCCACATATCTACAACCATCTGATCTTTGACAAACTTGACAAAAATAAGAAATGGGGAAAAGATTCCCTATTTAAGAAATGGTGCTGGGAAAACTGGCTAGCCATATGTAGAAAGCTGAAACTGGGTCCCTTCTTTACACCTTATACAAAAATTAATTCAAGATGGATTAAAGACTTACATGTTAGACCTAACACCATAAAAACCCTAGAAGAAAACCTAGGCAATACCATTCAGGACATAGGCATGGGCAGGGACTTCATGTCTAAAACTCCAAAAGCAATGGCAACAAAAGCCAAAATTGGCAAATGGTATCTAATGAAGCTAAAGAGCTTCTACACAGCAAAATAAACTACCATCAGAGTGAACAGGCAACCTACAGAATGGGAGAAAATTTTCGCAACCTACTCATCTGACAAAGGGCTAATATCCAGAATCTACAATGAACTCAAACAAATTTACAAGAAAAAAACAGACAACCCCATCAAAAAGTGGGCAAAGGATATGAACAGACACTTCTCCAAAGAAGATATTTATGCAGCCAAAAACCACATGAAAAAATGCTCATCATCACTGGCCATCAGAGAAATGCAAATCAACACCACAATGAGATACCATCTCACACCAGTTAGAATGGTGATCATTAAAAAGTCAGGAAACAACAGGTGCTGGAGAGGATGTGGAGAAATAGGAACACTTTTACACTGTTGGTGGGACTGTAAACTAGTTCAACCATTGTGGAAGTCAGTGTGGCAATTCCTCAGGGATCTAGAACTAGAAATACCATTTGACCCAGCCATCCCATTACTGGGTATATACCCAAAGGATTACAAATCATGCTGCTATAAAGACACATGCACACGTATGTTTATTGCGGCGCTATTCCCAATAGCAAAGACTTGGATCCAACCCAAATGTCCAACAATGATAGACTGGATTAAGAAAATGTGGCACATATACACCATGGACTACTATGCAGCCATAAAAATGATGAGTTCATGTCCTTTGTAGGGACATGGATGAAACTGGAAACCATCATTCTCAGCAAACTGTCTAAGGACAAAAAACCAACACCACATATTCTCACTCATAGGTGAGAAGTGAACAATGAGAACACATGGACACAGGAAGGGGAACATCACACGCTGGGGCCTGTTGTGGGGTGGGGGGATGGGGGAGGGATAGCATTAGGAGATATACCTAGTGCTAAATGACGAGTTAATGGGTGCAGCACACCAACATGGCACATGTATACATATGTAACAAACCTGCACATTGTGCACATGTACCCTAAAACTTAAAGTATAATAATAATTTTAAAAAAATAAATAAAAGGACTGGACACTTAATAAATAAGATATTTGGAAAAATGGCTTTAGAATTTTTAAACTAGTTAAAAACTACAAAGGTGATGTGCAGCCATATAGTCTCTCTCTCTCTCTCTCTCTCTCTATATATATATATATATATATACACATTGCTTTAATAGTAGCTTTTCCTAAGTATAATTTATATGATATAACTTTCTATTTAAATTCTATAATTCAGTGGTTTTAATATATTCGTCGATAAGTACAGACTACAAAAGTCAATTTTAGCGCCTCCCAGTAAAATGTATTTTAAGAAACATTCATGTTGGAGAGTGTATCAGTACTTTATTTCTTTTTATGACAGAATAATATTACATTGGAGGTACTATATTTTGTTTATCAATTCATCAGTAGATGGTTGTTGCTACCATCTCAGCTATTATGAATGATGTTGCTATAAAAATTTATGTACAAGTTTAT
Source organism: Nomascus leucogenys (assembly GCF_006542625.1). NCBI lineage: Eukaryota > Metazoa > Chordata > Mammalia > Primates > Hylobatidae > Nomascus > Nomascus leucogenys. The sequence goes on from NC_044395.1 coordinate 99,266,715, forward strand.
AGGTGAATATGTTTTCATTTTAGGAAGATATGTATCTAAGATTGAAATTGCTGAGTCAAATTGGAACTGTGTTAAATTATTACTTCAGGAACTACTAGACTATTTTCAAAGTGACTGTACCATTTGCATTTTTACCTGTGGTGTAGAAAAGTTTTCATTTTCCGATATTAATCAATACTTGTCATTATTTGACTTTTTAAAATTATAGATAACCTAATGAACATAAAGTAGTACCTAATTGTGGTTTCTATATACATTTATCTGAAAACTAATGATGTTCAGCAGTTTTTCGTGTGCTAATTGGTAATGTGTATATCTTCTTTAGAACATATGTCTTCAGATTGTTTTGTCCATTTTTAATGGAGTTAGTTGTCTTTTATCGTTGAGTTGTCACTCTTTTTATATATTCTACATATGAATCCCTTATCAGATACACTATGTGCCAATATTTTTCTCATTATATGGATTCTTTTTTCACTTTTGTGACAGTGTTTTTTGGATCATAGAAGGATTTAATTTTCGTGAGATACAATTCAACTTTTTTCCTCTTTTGTTGCTCATGCTCTTGGTATCATATCTAAGCATCCACTGCCAAATCTGAGGTCATGCAGATTTACCCCAATGTTTCTAATAGTTTTATTTTTTACATATAGATTGGTGATTCATTTTGAATATATTTTATTTATGGAGTGAGATAAGTATATAATTTCATTCTTTTGTATATGACTGTTTAGTTGTTCCAGCACCACTTGTTGAATAGATAGATTATTCTTTCCCTATGGAATCATCTTGTCACCCTTGTTGAAAATCAGTTGACCATAGACACATGGGCCTTTTTCTGGACTCTCAATTCTATCTCATTAACTTATAGTCTATTATCATGCAAAACCCATACTTCCTTGATTACCATATTCTTGCAGTAAGTTTGAAAATCAGGAAAGATGAGTCCTCACAAATTTGTTTTTGTTTTTCAGGATTGCTTTGACTATTCTGAGTCCCTTGCAATTCCATATAAATTTAGAATCAGTTTGTCTATTTCTACAAAGAAGTCATTTAGGATACTGATAAGGATAGGCTGAATCTGCAAATCGACTTTAAAATTACTACCATTTTAACAATATTCTATTCAAATCTGTTGAAATAGAATGTTTTCCTACTTCTTTAGATATTCATTTCAGCAATGTTTCATAGTTGTCAAAGTACAAGTTTCTAATTTATTTAGTGTATTAAATAATTCTCTTCTGTTTGACTCTACTAAAAACATTATTGTCTTTATTTTTGGATTTTTCATTACAAATGTATAAAAATATTTTTTTCTTTTGTATATTTATCTTGTATCCTGAAACATTACTTGTTTATCAGTTCTCATATTTTTCTGGATTCCTTAGGATTTTATATATGCGTGATCAAGTCATTTATGAATAGGTATATAATTACTTCACCTTTTCAATCTGGGTGACTTTTCTTTTTCTTACCTATTGGCATCCATAAGGCCTTTAATACGATATGGAACAGAAGTGGCAAAAGTACATATTTTTATCTTCTTCCTGATCTTAGGGGGAAAAATCCAGTCTTACATTATTAAATATGATGCTGTTGGTGGGTTTTTCATAGCGGACTTTTTATCAAATTGAGAAAGTTCCTTTAAATATATAGCTTTTTAGTGTTTTATTGTGAAATGGTGTTGATGTTTTTTCAAATCTTTTGAGATGATCGCACATTTTTATTTTCTTTTGAATTTTTCTTACACTAATAGAATTTTTGGATAACAAACCTTGCACTCATAAGATAAATTCCACTTGGTCCTGGTGTATGAGATTTTAACATGTTGCTTGATTCAGTCTGCTAATATTTTGTTTAGGATTTATGTCCAAATTCATAACAGGTATTAATTTTTAGTTCTTATCTCTTTATTTGGCTTTCTCTCAGGGTAATTCTGGACTCATAAGATTTGTTGGAAAGTATTCCCTCTTCCATTTTTCTGAATTGTCTGACAAAATTGATAGTAATTATTTTTTAAATGTTTGATATAATTCAGCTGTGAAACCATCTGGACCTGAGCTTTGCTTTTGGGGCAGTTTTTTAACAGTTCAGTTCCTTTACTTGTTACAAGTCCAATTAGGTTGTCTATTTTTTCTTGCATCAGATTTGGTAGTTGGTAGATGAATTCTTCAAAGTCATCCCTGTTATCTAATTTATTGTCATAGAACTGTTCATATTAATATTTAAATCACTTTTTATATCTGTAAAGTTGATGGTAATATTTTTCAGTTTTGACTCTAGTAATTTGGGTTCTCTTTTTTCTTGATCACTGTAGCTAAGTTTTTTTCAATTACATTGATCTTCTTAACGAAGTAGTTTTCTCAGCTGGGCATGGTGGCTCACGCCTGTAATCCCAGCACTTTGGGAGCCAAGGTGGGCGGATCACAAGGTAAGGAGATCGAGACCATCCTGGCTAACACGGTGAAACCCCGTCTCTACTAAAAAAAATACAAAAAGTTAGCCGGGCGTGGTGGCATGCCTCTGTAGTCCCAGCTACTCGGAAGGCTGAGGCGGGAGAATCGCTTGAACTTGGGAGGTGGAGCTTGCAGTAAGCTGAGATTGCACCACTGTACTCCAGCCTGGGCAACCGAGTGAGACCCCATCTCAATAATAATAATAATAATAATAATAATAATAATAATAATAATAATAAAAGTTTTTTCACTTGATTTTTTAAATTGATTTTCAATTTTTATTTATTTTTGAATTTTTATTATTTCCTTCATTTGGCTTCTTTAATTTTAGTTTGTTCTTTCTCCATAAGGTGAAAGGTTTAGTTAAGATCTTTCTTCTCTATTAATATAGGTATTAGGTAAAAGTTTTCATCTAGGCATTGCTTTAATTGGATCCCATATATTTAATATGCCAGTTCTTCATTTTCATTCACCTCAAAGTATTTCCTAATTTGTCTTCTATTTTTTTCTTTGATGCATTTAATCATTTAAGAGTGTGTTGTTGAATTTCCACCTATTTTGAATTTCTGAAATTTCTTATTAATTTTTATTGTCTCATTCCATTGTGGTTGGAGAACATACTTTGTATTATCTTGATTATTTTAAATTTATTGAGGTTCATCCTAAGCCTACTATATGTTCCATTTCAGAGAGTTTTCCATGTGTACTAAAGAATATATGTTCTACTATTGTTGGGTGAGTCTTCTGTAGATGTCTGTTAGTTACAGTTGGTTGTAATATTGTTCAGGTCTTCTGTTTCTTTGTTGATGCTCTCCCTAGCTGTCCCATCCATTGTTGGAAGTGGGGTATTGAAGTCTTCATCTGTTAATTTTGAATGATTTACTTCTGCCTTCAATTCTGTTAGTTTTTACTTTGTATTTATTGGGACTCTAGTTTTCCTTTTTTTAACGTTTACTTTTTTAGGGCAGTTTTGGATTTCCAGTAAAATTTAAAAGAAAGTTTTCAGATTTCTCATATTGCCCCTGCCTCTACATATGCATAGTCTTTCTTACCATTAACATCCTCACCAAAGTGGTACATTTGGTACAAATGAACCTACATCAACACATAATAACATCCAAAGTCTATAGTTTACACTAGAGTTCACTCTTGGCGTTGTACCTTGTATGGGTTTGAAGAAATGTATGATGATGTTTTCCCCATTATAATACACAGAGCATTTCACTGCCCTAAAAATTATCTGTGCTCCATCTATTTATCTCTTCCCCTACCCCCAAACCCTGGCGACCCCTGGATGGTTTTACTGTCTCTACAGTTTTGCCTTTTTCAGCATGTTATATACTTAAAATCAAACAGTATGTTGCCTTTCCAAATTGACTTCTTTCCCTTACTAATATCAATTTAAGATTCCTCCATGTCTTTTTGTGGTTTGATAGCTTATTTGTTTGTTGTTGAATACTATTGCCTGGATATACTACAGGGTATTTATCCATTCACTTACTGAAGAATATCTTGGTTGATTCAACATTTTGGCAATTATGAATAAAGCTACTATAAACATCTATGTGCAGGTTTTTGAGGGATATAAGTTTTCAACTCATTTATATAAATACTAAGGAGTGTGACTATGGATTATGCTTAAGTATATGTTTAGTATTCTAAGAAACCTCCAAACTGTCGTTCAAAGTTCTGTACCAGTTTACATTCCCACCAGCAATGAATGAGACTTCCTGTTGCTACACATCCTCACCAGCATGCAGTGCTGTCCATTTTCTAGATTGAAGCCATTCTAAGAGGAGCATAGTGTGGTGTGCCATAGTTGTTTTCATTTGCACCCTGATGACATATGATAAGGAGCATCTTTTCATTTGTTTACTGCCATCTGTATATATTCTTTGGTTTGGTTTCTACTTAAGACTTTGGCATATTTTAATTTTTTTTCCTTATTGCCCAGTTTTAAGAGTTCTTTGAGGCCAGGTACAATGGCTCATGCCTGTAATCCCAGCACTTTGGGAGGCCAGGGTGGGCAGATCACAAGCTCAAAAGATTGAGACCATCCTGGCCAACATGGTGAAACCCCGTGTCTACTAAAAATACAAAAAAGTAGCTGGGCGTGGTGGTGTACACTTGTAGTCCCAGCTACTCAGGAGGCCGAAGCAGGAGAATCTCTTGAACTTGGGAGGCAGAGGTTTCAGTGAGCTGAGATTGTGCCACTGTACTCCAGTCTGGCGACAGAGCAAGAATCCATCTCAAAAAAAAAAAAAAAAAAAGAGAGTTCTTTGTATATTTTGGATGACATTTATTTTGTGTCTTCTGCAAATATTTTCTCCCAACCTACAGCTTGTCTTGTTACTCTCTTCAAGTTGTCTTTTTCAAAGCATATATTTTCAATTTTAATTAAGTCTAGCTTATCAATGATCTTTTTCATGGATCTATCTCTGATGTTGTATCTGAAAAGTCATTGTCATATCCAAGGTCATCTAGGTTTTCTCCTGTGTTATCATCTAAGAGTTTCAGAGTTTTGCATTATATATTTAGGTCTATGATCTATTTTGAGTTAATTTGGTGGAACTGTGTAAGACAGGTGTCTAGATTTATTTTTTAGATACTTGGTCAATAGTTGCCTTTTTCTTTGTTTACTTTAAATATATTATTCCACTCCTTCTTGTCTCTGTTGTTTCTAATGAATAATTTAGCTGTTAATCTTATTGGATATTCCAACAATGAATCACTGAGGATAGATCCTTCATCTCATGAGTAGGGGCAGAGGAGGACGCCCTCCCTCCTTGGCTCTATTCACATGGAATTTAGCCTCTGCAACAGGTAGCTGGAGGCAGGATAAGTAATGTTAACATCCTACCCCTCCAGAGTATATAGTCCTCCAACTAAGAAAGAAAGTCCTTTGTTATTTGTTATAACAGTCTGGATTGGAGTTTTGCCTTGTTGAGCCTTGTTGAGATGGGAAAGAGGATTATAGGTGTGAGTCGTCTTGGTCTAAATACTGCAAACTTTGACAGATCTTTTCAAAATTTAATAGTTTCCTGAATAAATGTTTCTTCATTTACTGTATGCACTTAGTGCCATTTAGAGAGCTAGTTTTATATATGTAAAAGTATACACACACATATTCTATATACATATACATATATATACACATGCACATATATAAACATACATAAACATACATGTATAACTAATAAATATATATATATATAAAATGTTACTGGTTTTGCTAAAGAGGGTTCTGAGGAACTCCTCTTGCTCTCATGTTGAAAGTAGAATCTCATATATATATATATACACACACACATACATATATATACACACATATATATGTGTATTTAACTTTAGATTTCTCAGTGTTACTTTATGTTTATCCCTGATAAAGACTATACAAAATAAGAGTAATGACATAGTAACAGCAAATAATTATAGGGACATAAATAATTTGTTTATACTCTTCTGAAGATTTGAGTCTTAATGCTGCTGAAATTAACTGTCAATAGATAGATTAATGGGCCAAAATGTACACATATTCATTTACATGCATGGAGACACAGAAAATATAAATCTCAAAGAAGAACCAGATTTATAAACAGTACTTCCTTTGTACGAGAAAAAGGAGATGGGGGAATAAGCAATTTAAGAGCTAGTAAATGATTTTCAGAACTGTTGATTCGGCCCAAAGAAGAAACTGTAGTTTGTAAATGATTCTCTTTGAAACTGAATGGAAGCTAAGAACAGACTATAGCTTGGGACAAAGTCTGTCTAGGTGTGGTGACATTTCTCAGTCATCCTGAGATGAGTTTAATCTTCCCTGATTAATGAAATTCCACAGATGGCATCAAAGGCAATTGTGTTCCTTCTGAAGGAGCTTCAGATAAGGGAACTTCAGAGTTCCTTCCACCCTGTTCTTAGGAGAAACAGGAGAAAGAAAGTCCTTGGTTCTGAGCCTGTTTCTAAAGTCTTTTCATTTCCTTCGGTTTGAAGTGTTTAGCATGCCAAAGCCTCATACTTTGAGGTATTGTTTTCTGAGCCTCAACATAATATTTTTGAGCACTGTCTAGATGCAAACACTATGCTTTTTTCTTTTATGGACACTAATAGTGTTAAAATATTAATTAAAACACTTTAATAATGTCTACAAACGAAATAGAAATATTTTATCCCTTTTTTACAGATAAGGAAACAGGGTAAGAAAGTCTTTAGCAGATTCATTCAAGAATATATGGCAGAATCAGGCATTCTACTCAAGTCTCTCATGTAAAACCCCTTATAATGTAATGTATAATGTAAACAATTATGCGACTTACAGACAAATGTTAGTAAGCAAAACAGAGTCATTTATTCTATCTAAATTTCTAGCTATTAAATAATAAAATTAACTTTTGATTCATGAAATCAATCTTTGGACCATTTTTCTAGAGTACTTTCAAATTATAATTGCTATAAATTTATATAAATTATAATTGTATATATGTGTGCCTTTTAAAAATATAAGTGTTATAATCTATGTTTTTGGGTTGTATACAAATATTTAGTCAACCATGCCTGGCCGCCTATAAACGTTAATAGCGTATTTTGGTCGGGTGCAGTGGCTCACGCCTGTAATCCCAACACTTTGGGAGGCCGAGGCGGGCGGATCACCTGAGGTCAGGAGTTTGAGACCAGCCTGACCAACATGGTGAAACCTTGTCTCTACTAAAAAAATAAAATACAAAAATTAGCCATGCGTGGTGGCGGGAGCCTGTAATCCTAGCTACTCAGGAGGCTGAGTCACGAGAATTGCTTGAACCCAGGAGGCAGGGGTTGCAGTGAGCTGAGATCGTGCCACTGCACTCCAGCATGGGTGACAGAGTAAAACTTTGTCTCAAAGAGAAAAATCTTAATATCATATCTTTTTTTTTTTTTTTTTTTTTGAGACAGAGTCTCACTCTGTTGCCCAGGCTGGAGTGCAGTGTTGATCTTGGCTCACTGCACGCTCCGCCTCCCGGGTTCACGCCATTCTCCTGCCTCAGCCTCCCAAGTAGCTGCGACTACAGGCGCCCCCCCACCACGCCCGGCTAATCTTTTTGTATTTTTAGTAGAGACGAGGTTTCACCGTGTTAGCCAGGATGGTCTTGATCTCCTGACCTCATAATCCGCCTGCCTCAGCTTCCCGAAGTGCTGGGATTACAGGCATGAGCCACCGCGCCCGGCCAATATCATATCTTAATATTCATTATTTTTTATGTGTTATCCTTAAAAGTAAAGATTATAAGAATATACAACCAATTCTTAACGAAATTTCAAAACTAAAATGGCAGCAAAAAAACACAAAGAAATAAAAACAAAAACAAACATTCCAAATGGGAAAGAGGAATTAAAAATGTCTGTCTTAGACACAAAAAACAAGCAAATACAATAAAACTGGGAATGGAAATGAGAGTTAAAGAAAAATTACAGTAAAGCGTGATCTTTTTTATGGAGGGATTAATATATGAAAAGAGGTTGGAAAAAGCTCTGATGGTTAGGTTCACTTACTCATTCTTTAAGAAAATATAAAGCTTTTATGATATGGCAGCTATATTAGGAATTAGAACATGAGGAATACAATGTTTCCTTCTCTAAGGGGCTCATCTTCCAATGAAGGATAAAAACACAATTAATGGTATATTTTGTATTCACAGGGGAGAGCTCTGGTATATGTATGATATTATGGAAACGGCGAAGAAAAAGCACAGGCAAGATGCACGATGATGAGGGGAGAGTTTAGAAGAAAGGGCTAGCAGTAGATATACTGCTCAAGCTGATGAGAAGATAGAGGAGGGATTTCCCAGCCTGAGAGAGCACATTTTGAAAAGGAACAGGGACCTAAGAGAGAATGACATATTAAGGCATCCATAAGTAGCTTACTGTGGCTGAAGCACCAAATTAAATATAGGTGAGTGATTGGAGAGAAAATCTAAAGAGGTAAGAAGGAGGGCCCAGCAGATTTGTCTGGAGACCTGGAAATCTGAGTCATCTTGAGGAATGAGCTCAAAGCAGAGGGAAGAGTGCCCTCTATTGAATCTCTGCTACTGAATGCTATAGCCTGTCTAAATCTTTCACTTTGCAAGTAGTCTGATCTTCCCAATATATCCTAAAAGCCTAGCAGCCTAGAATTTTGTTAACTAAAGGTAGGTGCTTTACTTATGGCCATTCTTTATGGCCCATATTTATGTGGCTGTTTTGCAAACTCTCACTTTATGAATAAGTATACCACAGTTGAGAAACTCCCCAAGGTTTCACATCAATAGACAGTTATATATCTTTTTTCTTTTTTTTTTTTTTTTTTTTGACAGTGGCACAAAAATTTCTGTCTTCACAGAAAAAGTTGGTATTTTTTAAAGTGCCTGCTTATTTTGTAAGCCGACTCAGGGTTGAACTTTTAAACCTGCTGGAGACATCATACATCTCTTGTAGATTTCACTTATGCTTAATATTATTACAAAGTCATTTTGAGTTTGTTCCCATGATTCACTTTGAAAGGTAGGATACTTTTTATAGTACTTTAAATTATTTTTCTAAGATATTTAGAGAGAGAAAGAGGCAGAATTTTGTCACTATAATCAGAAACATCAGACATTGTTCTTGCCTCTCATTTTTTCACAAGTGTCAATCTTCTGCCATGACAATAACACATATTGTGCGTGAATTCAAAAAACAAACTTAAGCTGGCAGTATTATTAATGCTATTGTTATCATAGAGGTAGTCGTACTAGTTATTATAGAGTAGTGATGCTGGTAGATTTCGGATGGGATTAGACATTCTGACGGATAAATACATACAGGAAAAATGTAATGAGGTGAAAAGCCGAAACACAGCGCTAATCAATGTGCCACTGTTGTGAACAGAGTTCTGCTGGACAGTTTAAAGCAGCCTCCTAAACAAAAAGATACATCTGAAAAGTGAAGCATAATGTATTCTCAAAACCTCTTTTAATGAAAAGTGAACTTGTTTTGCATTGCTCTGAAAACATTAAAGGTAACAGTCAGTAGATTATGTTTTCAGGAGTGTGGCATTCTTAGGGACCTATTCTTTTCTTTCTTCTCTTTCTTTTCTTTATCTTTGTCTTTCGTTTCTTTTTCTTTCTTTTCTTTCTCTGTATCTCTTTCCCTCCCTCGCTCCCTCCCTCCCTCCCTCCCTTCCTCTCTTCCTCTGATAGGGCCTTGCTCTGTGCCTCAGGATGGAGTGCAGTGGCACAATGCAGCTCTCTGCAGCCTCAGACTCCTGGGCTCAAGTGATCCTCTTGCCTCAGTCTTCCAAATAGCTGAAACTGCAGGTGCATGCCACCACACTCAGCTTATTTTTTTAGTTTTATCTCATTATGTGGCCCAGGCTGTTCTCAACCTCCTGTCCTCAAGCAGTCCTCCCACCTCAGCTTCCCAGAGTGCTAGGATTATAGGTGTGTCTAGCCTCGCTACTTCTAGTATAGTGTATCTAGTCTATGCTACTTCTTTATGAAAGCACTTGAACACTTGATTCTGAGGTCTTTATTCTACCAATTTTCAAAGCTTGTCTACAGAATACACTTTGATGGTGATTCCCCAAAATTAAATCATCACTGGCAATTCAGAAGACTCAAGAACATCTTTTTTTTCCCTAAATGTTTAGTTGAAAATAGGCACTTTGAAAAAGTTGCTTCAAAATGTTGATACATGTACATTATCTTGATGGGCTTCTTATTGCCTGTATGGTAAATGCTAAAAGCCTTAGCAAACTACCATAAGCAACTCCACTATCTGTCAAAGAGGAAGCGTCAGTTTATCACCGTTTCCGGTGACTTATCTATATGAAACCACAAGTCTGATCAGGATGGTGTCTTCACTGTCTTTTACATTCATTCTTATTTATGCTTCTCTTTGACTATCCAAAATGGTATTCCTCCGTATCTTTCTAATTATGTGGGCCTGTGGTATAATTATTTGTCTGTCTACCTATTTATCATGTAACTACCTATGTATTAAGTGCTGATACAAGTTGTATCTCCTCTTTGAATCGTTTTTACAACTCTATCTAAGGCACTGTCTTTTCTAAACAACCGTAGCATTTATCATTGGTATTTCTATTCTTTCTTGCTTACATCCCTTTATTCATTGACTCAAAAATAATGATAATATAACTCCCATAGGTAACAGGTTCTTAAAACATATAAATAAAATCTGTGTGAACTGTGATTTGTTCTCAGCATCTGGAGGGCATTAATTGGTTTCTGTAGTAGACATTCAATATAATTTTTAGCACAAAACTTTGAACATATTAAACAGCAAATATTTATGTAAAATTAAAAAAAATTTTTTCTTTCCATTTTGAAATCTGAATGTGTGAAACTTTGCAGAATAATGTGTGGTAATTCTAACCGTTCTCATGTCATATAGACTAATTTTGATCTTACTCATAACCAAGGTATTCATTATGGCAAGCTATGTTTTGGCAGCATAAAAAAACACCAAATACTTCAAACTCAAATGATTTTTATTCTTCATTCATGAAACATTCCAAAATAGGTATTATTAGCATAAGCAGAGGATAAAGGGTAGTGTAGATGTTTCTGCTCCATGTACCTTTGGAAATTAAGTATTTTCATTACATGCCTAACTAAGTGGCATGCTCCATCTTAGTCCACTAGAAGAGGAAAGGACAATGAGAAGCTCAGGGGAGGTTTGTATGAGTTAGGCCTAAAAGCAACACATATTATTCCCATCTACAATTCCTTGACTAGAATTCAATCAAATGGCTACACATAACTCTGAAGGAGCATAATAAATATAATCCCTTTGTGTGTCCATAAAGAAAAAAACTCATTTTTGTAGAAACAGTTAAATATGTTTTAGTGGTTTATGGAAATTTTCTATTAAAATCTATTAATATCACAGTGATTTATATTATATTCTCTATTAATATTATAATATACTATTATATTATCTTTACATATACTTTTAGGCCTTTTATAAACAAGGGAAAAAAACAAGATCAGATAGATCCTTAAATGAAATTCTAGAATATTATAAATAAAATTCAATAACATGCTATGTAGGAATCCATGAAGGACACTGTATTTGCTAGGGTTCTTCAAAGAACTAGAACCAGCAGAATGTGTGTGTGTGTGTGTGTGTGTGTGTGTGTGTGTGCAAGAGAAATCTTACCCTATTTCAGAAAAAAGCCTTTTTGTTTTATTCAGGTCCTCAATTGATTGGATAAAGCCCACTCATGTTAGGAAGGGCAATCTACTTTACTCAGTCTACCAATTTAAATGTTTATCTCATCCAAAATACCCTCACAGAAACACCCAGAATAATGTTTGACTAAATATCTGTGCACCCCATGGCCCAGTCAAGTTGACACATGAAATTAGCCATCATAGACACCAATGAATTACATTGCTTCATACATATTTTGGTGTCATTGACTTTCTAAAGTTAGTGTGGACCCAATCCTCTTTCATGTCTTGAATGTAGATTGAGAGCGAATTCGTTATCATTTTCATCGTCATCAGTATCATCATTCTAGGTGGATACAAAAATTAAAATATTTGAATATTGAAAGTATTTTAAAAATCAAAGACAGTAATTATCCTTCTTTTCACCGTTCTTTCAAGTTTCTAACCAATCAAAGTAGGAAAACAGAAGAAAAAATCGTTACAAGTAATTAATAGAGATGTAGGTGTCATCAGACTAAAACAAATTTCAAAAAATGAATTATTTGGGCTGGGCAAGGTGGCTCATGCCTGTAATACCAGCACTTTGGGAGGCTGAGGTAGGTGGATCACGAGGTCAGGAGATCAAGACCACCCTGGCTAACACAGTGAAACCCCATCTCTACTAAAAATACAAAAAAAATTAGCCAGGCATGGTGGCGGGCGCCTGTAGTCCCGGCTACTCGAGAGGCTGAGGCAGGAGAATGGCATGAACCCAAGAGGCGGAGCTTGCAGTGAGCCGAGATCACGCCACTGCACTCCAGCCTGGGTGACAGAGTGAGACTCTGTCTCAAAAAAACAAAAGAAAGAATTATTTAGCCTATGTTTGTGAACTAAAATAGTTGTACATTTGGTTAGAAAGTTTCAAATTTTCTCTTAAAAAAATGTAAGCAAGGATTTTCATGTCCCACCTGCATTTTAAAGAACATAATACTTTTTCTATATGAAAAAAGTGCTTGTGAGTATAAATGGGAACATGGTTGGTATTCATAATGGCATTCTAAAGGCAATTATTTGCCTACAGAGTTTAGAAGAAAGCAGACATTTTCTGAGTCACATATATTCATTTTTATCAAGTAATATAATCCATGCACATAGTCAAAATAAAGAGAACTTCTGTTTTCTATTTTCTTTTTTGTAGCCATGATTCCTCTTTGGCTTCCCATTTAAATTTGATGAAGTTTTCATCATTGCAGTAACTAGCATTATGTCTTGATGAATTCATAAAGAAAGACATTTTTTACTTCATAGGTCCAAAATTAGTGATCAATAAATTGGCCTTCTGAGATAAAATAAACAGGGATTGATATAAAATCTTGTACCTAGCTTCAAAAAAAAAAAAAAAGAGGTCGGGCGCGGTGGCTCATGCCTGTAATCCCAGCACTTTGGGAGGCCGAGACGGGAGGATCACAAGGTCAGGAGATCGAGACCATCCTGGCTAACACAGTGAAACGCCGTCTCTTCTAAAAATACAAAAAAATAAGCCAGGCGTGCTGGTGGGTGCCTGCAGTCCCAGCTACTGTGGAGGCTGAGGCAGGAGAATGGCGTGAACCCAGGAGGCGGAGTTTGCAGTGAGCCAAGATCGCACCACTGCACTCTAGCCTGGGTGACAGAACGAGGCTCTGTCTCAAAAAAAAAAAAAAAAAAAAAAAAAAAGAGTCACAGCTGCAAGCTAAGGGATTGAAACTTCAACCAATCATATAGGGAGTTTAAGCTCTAGTTGCAGCCTGATGTTTTTAACCAATCAGGCCCGCCAACCCACACGTGGATAGAAAATAAGCTAATTATATAGCACAGAAAAAGGAAAAGAGGAGGAGTCATAAGGGGATATAAGCATAAGACACCCAAACCAGAAACGGAAACCCTTCTGGGTGCCCTTCCACAGCATGGAAGCTTTACTTTCACTTTCGTTTTACTTTTGCTTTCGCTCTAATAAATCTTGCAACCACACCAAAACAAACAAACAAACAAAAAAAAAGGTGTTTTACTGCGTTGACATTAAGAAAAAAAAGTCGTTGAATAATATATTTGATTATAAGTTTCTATGAATCAAAACTATGGTAAAGCTCTTTTAAAAATGCAAGTATTATTCTAGACAAGAGGTTAAATCTTTGCAAGGTGGGTTTGAATAAAGATTTACTGTGAATAAATGTAATTAACTATCTAATGAAATGATGAATGATCTTCTATTGAAGAGTTCAAGAGTATAGTTTATGATGATCTGATAGGGATAATATATGTAGAAATATTGTTTCAGGTATGGCTAAAACACTTTTAGTTTCATTATAATACTTCAAGATTTGATTATACTATTGTTTGGTCCTTCACATTTCTGTCTATTTAACCAGTGAGACACCTTTTAACCAGCCTCTTTCCAAGAATTTTTGTATAGCAAACAACTTAGAAAATAGAGTTAGTATTTACTTTCGGAAAAACAGACCAGACCTGCTTACTGTCAGGATAATAAAGATAACATTTTCTTTTTCAGAACAAAAAACAGACAGGCTCACTGTGTGTTATAAAAGATTCAGGTCCCGTAAATTCAGAATTCTCTTTGTAATGCAGCCCTTGGGAGTGTCTTCTCATACCCATAAACCTATGGCAAGCTAACTTGTTAGTTTGCAAATTAGCTTCAGAGTTTTTCATGCTTATCTTGGCCAAATTATGTAACAGTGTAAAAACTCAGTGGTTTTAAATTAATGCTTTTTGAGATAATATGACTTAGTTACTGAGACATACAAATTAACTTAAAGCCAGTTGTTGCTGTTTGGTGAAGATTTCCTTGACCCCTTGGAGTTAGTCCTTAATAAATAAATCTTTATAGAATTTTGTGCTTGTGCAAGGTAAAATATGATATTTTATATGCCTCTTAATATAGATTACAAGTCTTAACAATGCCCTTAAACAGCTTGTAGAGATAAATATAAAGTTATGCGATAGAATGAAGCAAACCGGGATGATGTAGGAGGATGAAAGCAGTAGGATTTGTTATAATAGAAAGCCAGTGTCTTCAAGGGATGACCAATCCATTCCCGAACAACCATGGCAAATACAATACCAATCAAACCAACCTCATGGTCCCATAGACCAGGTCAAGTATGTGAGACTGAAGCTTATTTTGTGGGTACGTTTGTCCTGCTGTGACTTGTCTTTGGTGGAAACTGGGGACTGGAGATAGATTGTGTTTCAGAAGAAAACTATGGAATTAGATTAACTTTTTATTCCTGGGTGACTACATTGTCACCCTTGTTATGGAGCTGCCCATGATGCCCTTCCTCAGCATAAAGCATCCAGAAAGATCCATGACCAGAGTTCCCATGATTGAGAAATTGATAAATAGACTGAATGGATTCACAATCGTCCCAAAGTTGTTGTTGTTTGAGATGGAGTCTTGCTCTGTTGCCCAGGCTGGAGTGCAGTGGCACAATCTCGGCTCACTGCAAGCTCCGCCTCCCAGGTTCACGCCATTCTCTGCCTCAGCTTCCCGAGTAGCTGGGACTACAGGCGCCCACCACCACGCCCAGCTAATTTTTTGTATTTTTATTAGAGACGGGGTTTCACCACGTTGGCCAAGATGGTCTCAATCTCCTGACTTCGTACCCACCTCGGCCTCCCAAAGTGCTAGGGTTACAGGCCTGAGCCACTGCGCCTGGCCTGTTTTTAATATATAAGCAAATTGACCCTTTTGGTCTTGAAACTTTTTGAAATTTGTTTTATCTGAATTCCTTCCTTAGAAAATGACCTTGAGGTCTCTCAAAAATAAAGTATCAAAAAACTGAAACTCACCAGACCACCGCATCTAGACAATCCAATCCAGAAGTCGAACACTAAATTCATCATGATTGTTTCCTTGCCCCTCTCTAGTTCCTGTTTCCTTACACATCGCTACATTTCTTTTCTTTCTTTTTTTTAATTCTTGTTTGGAGAGGAAGTCTCACTTTGTAGCCCAGTCTAGAGTACAGTGGTGTGATCTCGGCTCACTGCAACCTCCGCCTACTGGGTTCAAGCGATTCTCCTGCCTCGGCCTCCTGAGTAACTGGAATTACAGGTGTGTGCCACTGCACCTGGTTAATTTTTTGTGTTTTTTAGTAGAGACGAGGTTTCACCATGTTGACCAGGCTGGCCTTGAACTCCTGACCTCAGGTAGTCCACCTGACTGGAGCTCCCAAAGTGCTAGGATTATAGGCACCCAGTCACACTGTTGCACTTCTTTCCTTTTATATAAACCTCTAGTTTTAGTAATTCAGGGAGATGGATTTGAGACTGAGCTCCCATCTCCTCAGCTGTAGCACCCAATTACAGCCTTCTTCCTTGGCAATAATTATTGCCTCAGTTATTGGCTTTCTGTGTGGCAAGCAGTAGGACCTAGACGGAACCTCTGGTGCTTTTGTAACACCAATTCTTGAGTTATTATATTGAGTATGAATTTTGCAGAGGAAAAAGAAATAAGATGCATAAGATACAGGCTGTTGTCTTCTCCAGGAAAAAAAAAAATGAGAAACAGGACAGGAGTTTTACTACTCTACCATTAGGAACAAGGAAAAAGAAACAAACTGAAGGCATAAAACTGGTCTCTCCAAGGTCTTACCGTAGTGAATATATAGAGAAACCTCAAGAATTCCAGGAGAGAACCAGTAAGGAAAGTATTTTTCTCTACCAACCCTCTTCTTCACACAATGGTAATAGAACTCAGAATAATCCATGCCCATAATATTCTAGATTGTTGTGATCCCATTTTTTATAGAAATTGGCAAGGCATGCAACATGTATTTTGATTAATTTTTCAGACATATTATTGCAAAACCTATACAACAGGTAGAATCAAATGAATGACTAACAGGTTATTTAGTTCAAGTTGTTGTTCCAGTGTCTATCTTAGTGCTTGGCACAAAACAGGCACCAAATATCTTTCTACTGAATAACTGAATTAATTTCTATTTGTGTTGAGTAAAATAATTTCATATGATGATGAATGGAAATTGCTCCGGTTATATTAACCCTGCCTGGAGCTAGGTGTACCTTATTCATAATAGAGATACGCATTTTACTATTGTAATAGAAAATACTGGCTTTTATGCATAGCAACATGAAAATTATTAGGTGATATTGTCAGCTGAATTTACATTTAACCTGATTTCTTAAAGAAAAAAGCAGCCTGTCATATCCAGAGTGAGATATTAACAGATGTATATCAGAACTTCAGTGAGACCGTTTCTTTGAATATTTGGAGTATTTATCAATTGTTGACATTTTATAGTGATTTTTTTCTTGCAAAATCCATTAGCTTACCATGTTATCAGGCAAAAGAAATAGTCTGTTGACATTAAAAATAATTCGCCATATTAAGATAGACATCATTGTAGTAAGGAATACAAAATGAAGAAAGTAACAGAGAAGATTGTCTACAGATAGCTTCTTTAAAGACTTTATACTTGGGGTGCATAAATATTTGAGTATTTCTCTAGTCTTATGAGATTGCGCATATACACATATAATTTTTTTCCATCTTAAGTCGTATTCTCCAAGATAAGACACCAATCACCATCTATGTATTTTATGTCATAAAATTTTGTGAAAGATGGTCTGCATGAATTCTTACTGTTTCTCAGCAGAAAGTTGAAGTAATCAGAATTTTCTTTTTTTCTTAGTCTTTCTTGTATTAAAGGAGTATATTTTGTTTACTTTAAATATAAATGGTCTCATTTTGTTTGAAAAAGAAAAATTAAAGAAATCACTAGTGCCACCTATTGGTCGAAATCCATATTGTGAGCTGTGTTAATTCATCCTCAGATGTGCCCTGTGGGACACTAGAAGATGTAAAGTGGAGACACAAATCAAAGTTAAGTGAAGTATATAGCTGAGTATCATGCATCACAAAGAGTAAGGGGTGTGCATGATAAGCATCCTCATTTTATCCTAAGTTGTGATATTGCAGTGTAGATAATCCTTGTTTTACAGAAGAAGAAACTGAGGCTTAAAGGGATTAAATGCTACTTTATTCAATATATTATGTAATCGTTAGAAAAGTTGTGATTTTAAATACAAT
This sequence comes from Nomascus leucogenys, assembly GCF_006542625.1. NCBI lineage: Eukaryota > Metazoa > Chordata > Mammalia > Primates > Hylobatidae > Nomascus > Nomascus leucogenys. The sequence goes on from NC_044395.1 coordinate 99,284,435, forward strand.
TCTATTCTTTTTACTGAATCAGAACACTTACGTAAATATTTCAATGTACATTAACTACACATCTGATGAGTTATATGAATTCATAGCTTTTAATGAAACTATATATTTGATTTTGCTATACCTAAGTTACTGGTTTGTTTTAATCATATTTTCAAGAAGGCTGCTCAATGAATTAAGCATTTTAGTGAATTTACACAATATCAACTTAATTTTAGACTTTGCACTGACTTATTTATCTACAACTTTCTGAAGCCATTTGGTGTTTTTTACTTTCGCAAGTAAAAGATTCTGGCTTAGAGTCAATCAATTTTATTTTAAAATTTGTTTATTTTTACTTATTCATGCTTATATTAATATTTGAGTGATACTTCAATATCCTTACAAAAAATGGCAGCAACAGTAAACCTATCACACACACTATATCAATAAATGGATAGTAGCTCTTACTCTTTTACTTCTACCATCAATGATTATAAATAGAAAAACTAACATGTTCAGTTAGGCTAGCCTGGGAACTTACTGCTCCACCATCTTGTGGTCATCACTTCAACTCTTCCGATCCAAATTATGCCTTTGTAACAGAAATCATAGTGATCACTTTTTTTCTCCAGACATCCTCACATCTGCAGTTGGTTTAATATTATAAAGTGTACAAAAGATATGAAATATGTGTTTATGTATTATGTCTCTTCCGTTTCCATTAAATGTTATAAAAGAAATAGTTGTATATTTTAAGGCTTAACTCTCCTTCCTATAGATAATAAAATTCCCAGTAAGCAGTCTAACCCCTCTTCAAAAATTTCCAATGCCCTGCCAGAAAATGTAATAAATATCAAAAATTTGTTTCAAAATTTGCAGGAAAATAAATATCTATTACATATAATAAACAGGTAAAAAACTCTCCAAGTTTAGAGAGGTCCTATGATAGTCTTACTTCTCACTGTATGTATAAAACAAAGATAATAAGATATTAGATGAAAAGCACAAACTCCAAAGATTGAGGGTTTAAATTAAAATTCTGTCTTTATTTCTTTGGAGCTTTATGATTCTGGAAATGTTTTAGATCCTTGAACTTCAATTTCCTCAGGTGCATAAAAACTTATAGGATTATTTTAAGGAACTAAATGAAATAATGTGCAAAATGGTAGCCAAAATGAGTGCAAGCTATTAATCTTATAATATTTAAGCTCTGAGGTAAAAACAGTGGGTTAATTGGGTTGTCAAAGGTAGTAGTCTTAAAAAAAAAAACTTAAAATGAGCACCTCCTGCTATGTTATTTCTGTTTATAGCTTTTCAGATCTCACAGAGTTAGAATTGTCTTAAAATCTTTTTTTTTTTAATTTTTATTTATTTATTTGAGAGAGAGTCTTGCTCTGTTGCCGGCTGGAGTGCTGTGGTGCAATCTTGGCTCATTGCAACCTCCACCTCCCAGATTCAAGTGATTCTCCTGCCTCAGCCTCCCGAGTAGCTGGGACTACAGGGGTGCACCACCTCACCCAGCTAATTTTTGTATTTTTAGTTGAGATGGGGTTTCACCATGTTGGCCAGTATTGTCTCAATCTCTTAACCACATGATCTGCTCTCCTTGGCCTCCCAAAGTATTGGGATTACAGGCGTGAGCCACTGTGCCTGGCCAGAATATTTTTTTTTAATTCTTTATCTAAATAGGAGTGAAATTTCATAAAAGCAATACTTAAATGTGTATTACTTCTTTCCTTTGTTTGCAATATTTTTGTGCCAACAATTTCAATCCTCATTGCCTACCTGGGCTGGTTTCTAATAGCACCCAAAATGGCCTACCAAATGACATTATCTGCCTTCCAAGAAATTTCTTATATTGCTGCTATCCGATTCTTGCTAAAGTATACATCTTATCCTAACTTCTCTTGTTCACGTACCAACAATTCCAATACTTAAATAATGTCAATTATATCATATGTCAAATTCATATATTGGCATTCAAGGCTCTCTACAACTTTTCCCAACCTGTTCCATAAAACCTCATATTCTATCTTCCTGCCCTATACACCTAGACTTTTCCTTTTGTGCCACATGTACTCCTTGTTTTTCCCTTAGAGTGGCTTTGCTTACACTAGTGGCTCTATTTTTGATACATATCTCAATTATCACCATTGATGGAAATCCTTTTTTCAAGATTCAAAATAAATACTAAATGTCTTAACTCCTGATTTCCCAACTGAGTTTATTTGCCATAAAGCATGGATATGACACGACATAATAAATGCATTTTTTATGCCTCAGTTTTAACTGTCCTCAATTTTAACCAGGTTGGCACTTAGTAGCCATGTAACCTTTGACAAATCACTGAATTTTGAGCCTCGCTTTCTACTTCTGTTCAAGGTGGATATTAATTAGTATTTAGCCAACTTACAGAATTTGTTCTACTTGAAAGCCAAGTGGGATAATTACGTGATATTACATTGAGTCTACCTTAATGTTATCTTGGCAAGGTCCTAAGGAGATTGGAGCTGAAAACAGGATAAAGCACTAATCTCTTTGGACCGCCTCAACCAAGGTTGCATGGCTGCAAATTCTGGATCTTTCTGGAGTCTGGATACAGCTTAAATCTGAATCCAGATTGTCCCTTTTCAGAATAGTTAATCATACACAGAAGCCAAATTATTCATTGGTCCATCCTATTTAGGGTTTTTTGGGTTTGTTTTGTTTTTGTTTTTGTTTTTTTCCAGACAGGATCTCACTCCCACTGCCCAGGCTGGAGTGCAGTGGTGCAATTTCGGCTCTTCGCAACCTCCAGTTCCCCAGGCTTAAGCGATTCTCATGCCTCAGCCTCCCAAGTAGCTGGAGCTACAGGCATGTGCCACCACGCCCAGCTAATTTTTTGTATTTTTAGTAGAGATGGGGTTTCACCGTATTGGCCAGGCTGGTCTTGAACTCCTGACCTCAAGTGATCTGCCTGCCTCAGTCTCCCAAAGTGCTGGGATTACAGGTTTGAGCTATCACACCCAGACTTATTTAGGGTTTTGAACATGGTAGATATTGAAACAGATACTGAACAGGCAAAAGCCCTGTACTTTTGAGAGTCTCACAAATCACAAAAACGTGTCAGCCCAAATAGGGGAATATAATAGGTTATTTAAAATGAAATAACAATTCTCAATATGGCAGAACACCCACTTTGTTACCTCTATTTGGGTTATGATTTCTGATTATATAGTTATAAAACTTTGAGTACTATCTTTACTCTCACAGTGCCTGAGGAATATTTTGCAAAATTAAACCATTCACAAGTTGTTTGTGTATATACCTATGTCTAAACATGATATGCATGAAGTATAATACCAATTCCTTACATTGGTTTTCAGATGGTCATTGAATGATAGAATTATTTTGTATAAAAATATTTAATTACATTTTAAAAAACACTGTAGTCTTCTTTAAAAGATTATTGGGGTCAAACATATGATAATGATAACTTGGTTGATATAAATAAAGGTATGAAAGACAGAATTTTGGCCAAAATCCAGAAGCACTCTGGCTGTGAGTGACCAGAGTTTGAATATTTACTGGGAGACAGAACCTCAACTGTGCCAAATAATGACATCTTTGGAGAAATTCAAAGATTATGTATGAGATCTTCTGAATCTCTCTAAAGATGGAACATATTGATGAAGCACATTTTATATTTGACATAAGAATGCTGACTATTTTAAGCAATTATATTTAGATAAAATATATGATGTGCTAGAAAAGTGCAGAAAAACAAAAATTCCCAAATAAAGACAAAATTATGTTTAGTAATAAAATACAATTTTGAATTTTTTCTATACACTGAACTTCTTTTTGCTATCAGAAAAGTTGACATATGCTTAACATAAAAACTCAAATAGATATAAAATGACTATCGTTTTTAAACTGATATACAAATACTTAGAAAAAATGGTTCTCTAAATCAAAAAATACATATGAAATATGCAACAATGAAACATTGCAATTCAACGAAAGAGAACTAGAGCAAAGAAATAAAATAATTTGCATAACTATGAAGATTTTTTTAATCTTGAAATTAATTTCTAAAGACCATTCTTTGAACATTACATGTCATGATCGAATCTCGATCAAAAAAGGATTTGAATATTTTATTATCTAAAGGGTTAGGCCACACAGGCTATTTTGTGCCCTTTTCTTTCCATTTTTAATTATAGGAAAATATAACAAATTTTTCTATCTTAACTGTGTTTCAGTGTACAGGATGATGGTACTACATTTATATTGTTCAACCATCACTACAATCCCTTACCAGAACTCTTTTCATCTTACAAAACTTAAACCCTATAAATGGCATTATTCCTCCCTCCCAGTCCCTGGAAATCACCATTCTACTTTCTGTCTCTATCATTTTGACTACTTTTAAGTATCTCATATAAGTGGTATCATACTTACATAAGTGGTATTTATCTTTGTGTGGCTGGCTTACTTCACTTAGCATAATGTCCTCGAGGTTTACTCATTTTAGCATATGCCAGATTTTTCTTCCTTTTAAAAGATGAATAATATTCCATTGTAAGTATATACCATATTTTGCTTACCTATTTGCATATTAATAGATACTTGGGTTGCTTCAATGTTTTAGCTAATGTGAGTAAAACTGCTATAAACATAGGTGTACAAATATCTCTTCAAGTCTCTTCTTTCAGTCCTTTTGAGTAAATACCTAGAAGTGGAACTGGTGGATCATATGGTAATTTTGACATTTTTTGAGGAATTGCCATACTGTTTTCCACAGTGACTGTAACATTTTACAGTCCCACCTACGTTACACACAGATCTATTTTCTCTACGTCCTTGCCTACTGTGTTTTGTTTTTGTTTTTGTTTTTAATAACCATCCAATGGGTGTGAGGTGGATATCACTGTAGTTTTGATTTGCATTTTCTTGATGATTACTGATGTCGAACACCCTTTTATGTGCTTATTGATCACATTTTATACCCATTTTATAAATGGATAAGCATGGTGGGAATTGAAGATATTAAATGGCCTGTTAAGCACCACTCCAAGCAAGAAATTAAAGGTAATATTATGCCCCTTTTTAAAAATAAAAATAGTTGTACTTACAAGTTTACCAAATGAAGAAAAGCATATTTTAGTAATATGTAAATTTGATAGTATTTAGTCATTTTTTATTGTAAATATAAATTCCAATTGCTAGTTTTAAGAGTATATGTTTTAGCCAATATCAACAAATCTTTGCATTACAAGATGATCACTGAAAATCCAGAGTATATAGAAAAACAGTGAGTAAAATGAAAGGTACAGAAATGGGTGACTGACATGAAGAAACAAAAGAAACATTGACAAATGCACAGGTGTTTCTGGTAAACCTGACATCACCTGATATAGGTATTTTTAACTGAAATTTTCATAAATTGATACGGTGGATAGATCAATTGACCTATAGCTTCAGTGGTAAACAATGAGAGCTGCTAAAGCAGGTTATTTCCCTGACCCCGTCATGGGACTCACAACAAGGGTGCCTCATTTACTCAACCTGCCGCTCTCAACACCTCACAGGAGGAAGCGCATGAGCAAACAAGGCAGGAACTGGAGTGCATGAGCATTGGAACCACCTGGCTGTTTTGGCACCTACAGGATCAAACTCCACTCACTGGGACCTGCTGCATTCCATCCCTCATGGGAGGGAGCAGGCAGATGAACAGGTGTGGAAGCCAGAGTGAGTGCTTTTGGGCTCTGGCAGGAGTGAACCCTGCACGCCCTGGAGTGGCATCCAGGTGACATGCCTGCAACTCCTGAAGCCCCGGAGGGCATATTACAGTGCTAATTTAGCTTTGCCATCTATGAACGACTTAAGTGTTAACAGTTCAGTGGGCCCATGGCTGCCCTCCACCAGTGAGGGCAAAGGGCCAGTGTGACAGCACTTTGCATCTACACTCATGCCTCCCAAGCTCTTGTCTAGTGTCCAGGAAAAATGAGGTCGCATGAACAAATTGAAGGATGGTAAATGCAGGGCATTTTATTGATGATGAAAGTGGCTCTCAGCAGGAAGGGGAGCTGAAAAGGAGACTGGGTCATGGGTAGGTAATCTTCCCCTGAAGTCTAACTGTCTCTGGCTAGATTCTTCAAAGTTACGTCGTCAAGCTGTCCCTCTGAAGTCAAACTGCTTCTCTTTGACATCTGGCCATAGTCTTCAATGTCCAGCTGCTTCTCCTTTCTGCCAGCTGAGTCTGGGGTCTTTATAGGCACAGGATGGGGTGGGGTGGGGCCATATGTGGTTTAGAAAAAAGCAACATTTGAGCAAGAAAACAGGAATATAAGTTCTCACTTTGGGCACCACAATCTCAGACTTTTTGGCTTGAGGGTGGGGCTTTGCCAGCAACTTGCCCCTGTCTGCCTAGAATTTCTCTGCCTCTTGTCACTATCATTGCTGTATTAGGTTTTAGGATTTTTAAAGATAATACCAGTTTTGCACTCTTTCTTGGTACATACCTAAAATGCTATTATATACACAATTATTTTAAACTATTTGCACTGACTTGCTTAATCTCCATGGTTTATCCAAGCAGAACCAATATTTCTCATGAACTTCATCCATAACTCTAAATAGACATGTAATGCAAGAATACAATGTAGATCTGAACCAGAAAAACATGGATTTAAAATGACTGACTGCCTCTTAATGTCTTACTGTGTAAACGTCAGTTTCCTTATTTATGAAATGGATTGTAATAATTTTTATTAAAGTTAGACTTGATATTAATAACATAAAATAATCTTTTATATAATCTCATATATAGTAGATGCTCAATAGTTACTAGCAAATAAATATTCACATCTCCACTGCTATTCAGAGTTTTGATTTCCTTAGATCTTCTTTGTCTTTTGGTGCTTGATATTTTTGGTGCTACATTCTGCAAAATAATGAGCTCCCTGAGGAACTATGAATTACTTATTTCAAATTCCCTAACAGAGTCCAATCCAGAAGATTATAGGTGGTTGGTCCTCAATGATTATTAACCTAGTTAAATTGTATCTCATAGACCAAAGATCTGTGAGGGTGAAAATGAATATCTAACACCGACTAGACAACCACTAAACAATTTGGGAATACTTATAGGTTCATGGCTGTGGTTCTTCTGCATCACAAATTCTACTTTTCTTTGAGCTAATAATGTTATAGACGTAATAAGAAAGACTTGATTTTGAATATCCATAATCACCAACTTTAATTTTTTTCAAGTTTGCTAAAATTTCAAAACTATCCAGAATTCAAGAGAGTATATAATAATGGTTAATAATAACAAATCTACTTTTTATTTCCATGAAACTTTATTTAAAGCTCTTTAAAATGCTTATCTCTTCAACCTATAGACAGTAAGTGAGGCCCAAGATCAAAAAAGGCAGAACTGGAATTGCAATCTGAATTGTTTTATCTCTCTCCCACTATTGGAATGTGAATTTATCTGTACGCTTGTAACTGAAACACTAGGGGTTCTATATAGGTCCCTTTACTTGCAGCACAGAAAGCCCATTGCTGAGACAACCATTGCTGAGACAATGAGTAGTGCCAGGAAAGAAGGCTTTATTTGGGTGCCACAGTCAAGGAGATGGGAGATTGGTTTCAAATACATATTTTCAACCAACTAAAATTAAAGGTTTATATAGCAGAAATGTAAGCAGGTATGAAAAAACAGGAATTGGTAAGGGGTAAGAAAAAGCAGTTGGTCAACAGGAAGTTAGTGGTTGGTTAGGCAATCATGATGGGTGAAGGGTTCAGCATCCCATTGTCCAGATGCAGTGATCTGGTTAGTTTGAGATCCCTGATATTCTCTGGGAGGACTGAGGGTCCATTTCCTGAGAAAGGAACTCAGATAATACAAGTGTAACTTTTTCAAGTTTTGAAACTGGGAAGGTCGATTTGAATGTTTGTTTAAAAGGAGACATAAATATCAGTTCTCTGGGACAACTGGGCCCATTTTACACATTTGTGGATTTTGTCTTTAAGGTAAACTACTCATATGCCAAAACATAACTTAGATGTGTTATGACAAAGATAATTTGGAACAAAAATTCTAAAATCAGAAATTGGTGTTCAGCCCCAATCTTTGGAGGAAATGCCTCACACTGACCATACTCAGAAAGCTCCTGAGAAATCACCTAATTCATGTCAAATCAAGCAGTCAGGCCGGGCACAGTGGCTCACACCTGTAATCCCAGCGCTTTGGGAGACCGAGGCAGGCAGATCAGAAGGTCAGGAGTTTGACACCAGCCTGACCAACATCGTGAAATCCTGTCTCTACTAAAAATACAAAAAAAAAAAAAAAAAAAGCCAGGCATGGTGGCGTGAGCCTGTAATCCCAGCTACTCAGGAGGCTGAGGCAGAAAAACCACTTGAACTCGGGAGGTGGAGGTTGCAGTGAGCTGAGATGGTGCCACTGCACTCCAGCCTGGGCGACAGAGCAAAACTCCGTCTCAAAAAAAATCAAGCAGTCAAGTAATAGCCAAGCATCACAGTAACCACTAGACTGACTTGCCACACTTCTCTAACTTTTGTTGGAAAAAATACAGTTAGCATCAATTGATTTAGATAACTTATTACCCATAGCACAACAGAAAGCAAAAGCTTCTTGTTGCATGGTTCCCCTTGCTCCTCAAGTGTCATTAAGAGGTGATACAGAGATTATCTAAAGGGATGCTGCACTGTTTCTGCTTCACAGCTGAGGAACACTCAGCTTTGGAAGGAATTGCTGACACATCTTCTTTATGTTTGCCTGAAAGAATACATTATTTATTACTCTGGGATGTGAGCAAATCTCTAGAGAAAAGAGGGAAACTTTACCATTCTGAAATGTAAATACATTTTTCTGACCCAGATGGAGACAATGTAAGAGACCTTTGTTCAGAAAAAACATTCAGAAATGCCGCGATAATCTTCCCAAATCCACAGCTAGAGTTTTAGGCAAGACAATTCCTAATGACTCCAGGTATATTAAAGTTTTAAGATTTTCAATGACCCAGTGATTTATATATGTCTCTGGTCTGTTACAGTGATGAAATATGGGATTATTTTTAGCAACTTGTAGTGTATGTTTGAACCTTTTATAAACTTATCAGTATAATTCAGTACAATAGACATATTTCATGAAGATAAAATCTAAAATTAGGCACTATATAGGACAAATGGGTTAATGAAAAAGGTTCTGTAGTGTATTGGACATCTATTTCTTATGAGCTATTGTGCCTCACATTTGACTTATATTTGTCTCTCACAAGAATGATTTGAAGTTTGATTTATAATCCCATTTAGTGTATTAAACAAACAAATGAACAAAAATCTGGGCTCAAAACATTTTATGCAAACTACTTAAGATTATATGGCTGGTAAAGAGCAAAAACCCAGGTATTTTCTCCCTTAGGTTCTGTACTTATCCCAGGCTATCTTACCTGCCAAGCTTATATCTTGTTAAGTTATTTAATTAGTTCACTAAACAGCTTTACAGAGAACTCTGTACTTCTGAGTAAAAGGGAAAGAGGAATTCAGAACACCCTAAAACTCCAGCAAAATGGCAAAGAGAGTATTATCAGAAGTTGAAATGAAAAGATTAAGCTAGAACTAAAATTTTGCTAGCTTCAGATCATTTACTTCAATTCTAACAGTGTTATCACAAATGGCTTTGAGTCTAATATTACTTTTTCAACTATATACTGCATTTTGTTAGTAGGAAATACAGTTCTTAAAATTTAAAAAGAGATTTTGAAAATATTTCAGCAAGTATCCAGTAATTAACACACAGCAGACTTGCACTGCTAGACCTAAGGTCTTCAAAGAAAATAAAAGCTAGATAATTAAGGTTTTAAGCGCTTCATTCAGCCTGTAAGAAAATGACACACCAAGGCAACTTTATTAGTGTTACCAATAATTTAAGCAAATCACTTGAAAAATAAAATTCAAATTGCAAAAAGGAATAAAAACCCAAGCTATAATTAAAGGTGTTTTGTTGTAATATTCTATAATCAAATAAAGCCAACCATGAGCTACAGAGATGTAGAATATTTAAATAGCATCAATCATGTTTAGTAATATCAAATTTAATCTAGGGAAGAGTGACACGGAGTCACTGAATTTTTACAAAGAAACTTGTAACTGATAAATTGACTTAAATGCTTGTCAGTTTAAAGCAGCAGGTGTCTTAGTTTCATTAGATATGTTTTTCTCTCTCTCTAAATATTTGATTTATAATTGAGTCACCAATAGGTAATGTTCATTTCTAAAATTCTTAAATCATTTCCAGTGTACAGATTATCCTGAATTTACTTTTGGCTAAAACATATGATAATGAAGAAAGGAGCCACAAGTCTTCACACAGTTATCAAAAAAAAAAAAAAATAGGAAGATACAGTCAGGCAAATTGTGGGAAAGATGATACGTGATAGATTCAGAATGAATAATTTTCCTGTTGGCAGAAAGACACATATTAAGTATAGGCCTCCTGGGGGCTAATGGAGAGACTAAATTACTTTCTCCATAATATTCTTCCCTAATAGAAAAAAGAAGAAGAAAGAAAAGAAAGGAAAATCAATGCCCTTTTAAAGTCTGGAATGACAAAGGTTGAAAATGGATAGGATAATTCAGAATTAGCTCATTTGAGTTTAAAGAGACAGTAATAATAATAGTCCTCATTCTACTGTTTCCTTGTAATGTTCCAGACACTTTGCTAAGTACTGCTTTTTATGAATTAGCTTAATTTTCACAAGGACCCCATGAAAGGCATACTATTAATACCTCCATGTTTGTAGGCTGACATTTTCTCTTTTTTTAAATTTAATTTCTTTATTGAGAAATGATTGTACATATTCATAGGGTACATATTGATGTTTTGACACATACAATGTGTAGTAATCAGATCAGGGTATTTCCCATATCCATCATCTCAGAAATTTATCATTACTTTTTGTTTAAAATAGTCACTATCCTCTTTCCAGCTTTTTGAAACTATATAACATATTAACATTATTTTTAGCTGTAGCCATCCTACAGTAATACCTTCATTCTTTTTAAGGAGAAAAACGAGACTTGGAGAGCTCAGGTAACATCTTCAAGGCTGTATAGCTAGTAACAACAAGAAAAAAAAAACAAGACAACAACAAAATCATAATTTAAAACCACATGTGTCTGAGTCTACAACCAGTAGTATAAACACTATGCAATATTCCTTTCTTGAGGAATCTGTCTTGAGAGTAGTAATTAACAAAAAATATATTACATGTAAGTCAGCATTTTTATCTGAGACCCAAACTCAAAAGGTTGCCTTCTCTTTTTTTTTTTTTTTTTTTTTTTTTTTTTGAGACGGAGTCTCGCTCTGTCGCCCAGGCTGGAGTGCAGTGGCGCGATCTCGGCTCACTGCAAGCTCCGCCTCCTGGGTTCACGCCATTCTCCTGCCTCAGCCTCTCCAAGTAGCTGGGACTACAGGCGCCCGCCACCACGCCCGGCTAATTTTTTGTATTTTCAGTAGAGACGGGGTTTCACCGTGGTCTCGATCTCCTGACCTCGTGATCTGCCCGCCTCGGCCTCCCACAGTGCTGGGATTACAAGCGTGAGCCACCGCGCCCGGCCAAGGTTGCCTTCTTAAAACCTACAATCTTGAGATATACTGCCCCATAGTACTGACAGGTGACAGCGTGCTGGCAGTCCTCACAGCCTTGGCTCGCTCTCGGTGCCTCCTCTGCCTGGGCTCCCACTTTGGCGGCACTTAAGCCCTTCAGCCCACCGCTGCACTGTGGGAGCCCCTTTCTGGGCTGGCCAAGGCCGGAGCCGGCTCCCTCAGCTTGCAGGGAGGTGTGGAGGGAGGGGCGCAAGTGGGAACCAGGGCTGTGCGTGGAGCTTGCGGGCCAGCTGGAGTTCCGGCTGGGCGTGGGCTTGGCGGCCCCGCACTGGGAGCAGCCGGCCGGCCCTGCCGGCCCGGGCAATGAGGGGCTTATCACCCGGGCCAGCGGCTGCCGAGGGTGTACTGGGTCCCCTAGCAGTGCCAGCCCATCTGCGCTGCGCTCGATTTCTCGCCAGGCCTTAGCTGCCTTCCCGCGGGGCAGGGCTCGGGACCTGCAGCCTGCCATGCCTGAGCCTCCCACCCCTTCCGTGGGCTCCTGTGCGGCGGGCGTCTCCCTGATGAGCACCACCCCCTGCTCCACGGCGCCCAGTCCCATCAACCACCCAAGGGCTGAGGAGTGCCGACGCACCGCACGGGACTGGCAGGCAGCTCCACCTGCAGTCCCTGTGCGGGATCTACTGGGTGAAGCCAGCTGGGCTCCTGAGCCTGGTGGGGACGTGGAGAACCTTCATGTCTAGCTCAGGGATTGTAAATACACCAATTAGCACCCTGTGTCTAGCTCAGGGTTTGTGACTGCACCAATCAACAGTCTGTATCTAGCTACTCTGGTGGGGACTTGGAGAACCTTCCTGTCCACACTCTGTGTCTAGCTAATCTAGTGGGGAGGTGGAGAACTTTTGTGTCTAGCTCAGGGATTGTAAACGCACCAATCAGCACCCTGTCAAAACAGACCACTAGGCTCTAGGAATCAGCAGGATGTGGGTGGGGCCAGATAAGAGAATAAAAGCAGGCTGCCCGAGCCAGCAGTGGCAATGCGCTGGGGTCCCCTTCCACACTGTGGAGGCTTTGTTCTTTCGCTCTTTGGAATAAATCTTGCTACTGCTCACTCTTTGGGTCCACACTGCTTTTATGAGCTGTAACACTCACCGCAGAAGTCTGCAGCTTCACTCCTGAAGCCAGCGAGACCACGAGCCCACCGCGAGGAACGAACAACTCCAGACGTGCTGCCTTAAGAGCTGTAACACTCAACGCGAAGGTCTGCAGCTTCGAGCCAGCGAGACCACGAACCTACCAGAAGGAAGAAACTCCGAACACATCCAAACATCAGAAGGAACAAACTCCAGACGCGCCACCTTAAGAGCTGTAACACTCACTGCGGGGGTCCGCGGCTTCATTCTTGAAGTCAGTGAGACCAAGAACCCACCAATTCTGGACACAGTACATCACACCACTAAGGAAAGTTTATTGAACCACAGGGTCTTATGGCTTACTTTTCACATAAAGACAGTAAAGGAGGAAATTTATACCTCTACCTGCTTTAGGGTTTTTGGGGGCTTGGTCATAGAATTGAATTGGTATAACACAAATCAAGAGAAAAAAACATACAAATGTATTTGATACATGCTTTATATGTCACAGAGCTTTCATTTAAAAGGACCCAAAGACACAGGGTTGAACACTTCCTGAATTAGACAAAGAGTGGTAACTTGTGAATATGTGATAAGGCAAAGGGATTTGGACTAGAGTAGTTAATTGAGTAAAGAAGTAGCTAAAAAGATAAGTGTTAGTCTAACAATGTTTCTACAGATTTCCCTCACATCAACTCTTCTTTCTTTTTGATCAGAATGATACTTTTTTTCTAATATAGGAAGGGCATCTTTCACACCAAAATTCCATCTCCTACTTTTAAGAAATGGAATGAAAGAGTGATCCTATTGCACCTGCTGTTTCTCCAGTGCCTTTAACTCAATATTACCAATATGCTAGAGCAGCATAGCTTGCAGTAGCATATTCATAACTTTTTCAAGACACTATATTAGTTCCATTCCTATTTTCCTGCTTACCTCAGTGACTGCCAGAAGTCAGATTCTTCCCATTATCAAACAAGATTCAGTTACTCACTTCTATAATTTTCTACACATCTTCCACTTACATCCAACTCCTTTCTCTTCCACTGGAACTTTGGGATCATCTACACTATTGGTGGCAATTTTCTTAATAGCTTCTGAGAATGTGTGCCCTTTACCCTTTATTTTTTAAACTGAAATATGGTTGTTACCCCAGGGTACTACTTTTCCCATTGTTTTTCAAGGTAACACTTGTTTGTATTTCATCAAACACTGTGTCCCATAGAACTTGAAGATAGGACTTGTGTCACTTTCAAAACATTATTCCGCCTCTTATAGTCTTTGTCACTTTGAGCCTCATGACACTGACTTTCAGTCTAGATAGATAGATAGGTAGTTAGATAAATCTGTCTATACACACTTTGATATATACATACCTATAGCCACCTATAAATATTTAATTTTTTTGAGACAGGGTCTTGCTCTGTCACCTAGGCATCCAGTGCAGTAGCATGATAATGGCTCCCTGCAGCCTCAGCCTCTGGGACTCAAGCAATTTTCCAACCTCAGCCTCCTAAGTAGCTGGGACTGCAGAGCAACATCACCGTGCACACCTAATTTCAAATTATTTTTTGAGATGGGATCTCACTCTGCTGCCTAGGCTGGTCTTGAACTCCTGAACTCAAGCGATCCTCCTGATTTGGCCTCCCAAAGTGCTGGGACTGTAGGTTTGAGCCACCTTGCTCCGGCTAAATGTTATTGAACACAAACATACACACAGAATCATTCTATCTGTTGCTTTCCTTTATTGATATTTGATCACTCCCCACATTTATAAAAGCTTTATATCCTGGTTCCTATGTTTCCTCAACTCTTACAATAATTTTTCAAGTCTTCATATTTCAAATAAATAAATCATCCAACATTCTCATTCATTGACCTCCCTCATTTCCAATTACCCTTTTTACTGACTCTGTCTCAGCAACTTGTGTTAATGTTCAAACATTTGATTTGGTAGACCTTCTATGAAACCACAGTTTCAAACCATTTAACAACTGCTTTTGATTATTCCTCAAATTCTTTAGGTTCCCTAACTTCAAGACATTAAAATCAAGTTTTGATATTAACCGGTGCTTGCTCTTCATTAGGAATACAATGCAAACAACATATATAAATTTAGATTTTTAATAGCACATTTTTAAAGTAAATTAATTTTGTCTGTTTATTCTTTTAACTATATTTTAACTGAGTATATCCAAAATATTATAATTTCAACATGTAAACTATAGACAAGTTATTGAAATATTTTACTTTCTCTTTTTTTTTTTTTTTTTTTTTGAGACAGTCTCGCTCTGTCCCCCAGGCTGGACCGCAGTGGCGCAATCTCGGCTCACTGCAAGCTCCGCCTTCTGGGGTTCACGCCATTCTCCTGCCTCAGCCTCCGGAGTAGCTGGGACAACAGTTGCCTGCCACCACGCCTGGCTAATTTTTTGTATTTTTAGTAGAGATGGGGTTTCACCATGTTAGCCAGGATGGTCTCGATCTCCTGACCTCGTGATCCACCCACCTTGGCCTCCCAAAGTGTTGAGATTACAGGCGTGAGCCCCTGCACCCGGCCTACTTCCTTTTTTTATGATGTATCTTTGAGAAGCATGATGCACAAGCATATTTCCATTTGGATTAATTATAGTTAAGAGCTCAGATACAGCTCAATATGGAACCAAGAAGGTAAACACAGTATACATAGATAAGTTTTAGAAGATTCGGATAGGTTAGAAGCAAGAGTTATCATAACACTTTAGTATTTTCTTTGTTCCTGATACAATTAACTTGATTATTCCTTTTTACTGAAGGATTTTTTCTAACTAATACTTATTTTCTTTGACTTTTAAATTCAGGGGTACATGTGCAGGTTCGTTACATAGGTAAACTTGTGTCATGCAGATTTGTTGTACAGATTATTTCATCATACACGTATTAAGCCTAATACTCATTAGTTGTTTTTTTTCTGATCCTCTTCCTCCTCCAACCCTCCACTCTCCATTAGGCCCCAGTGTGTGTTGTTCCCCTCTATGTGTCCATGTGTTCTGATTATTTACCTCTTGTAAGTGACAACATGTGATATTTGGTTTTCTGTTCCTGCATTAGTTTGCTGAGGATAATGGCCTCTAGATCCATCCATGTCCCTACAATGACATGATCTCAGTTTTATGTCTGCATAGTATTCCACAGCGTATATGTACCACATTTTATTCATCCAGTCTATTATTGATGGGCATTTAGGTTGACTCCATGTCTTTGCTATTTTGAATAGTGCTGTAATGAACATACACATGCATTTGTCTTTATAATGGGATGATATATATTCTTTTGGGTGTATACTCAGTATTGGGATTGCTGGTTGAATGGTATTTCTGTCTTTAGGTCTTTGAGGAATTGCCACGCTGTCTTCCACAATGGTTAAACTATTTTATACTCCCACCAGCAATGTATAAGCATTCCTTTTCCTCCACAACCTTGCCAGCATCTGTTATTGTTTATTTATTTATTTTGAGACAGTCTTGCTCTGTTGCCCAGGCTGGAGTGCAGTGACACAATCTCGGCTCACTGCAAGCTCCACCTCCCAGGTTCACACCATTCTCCCACCTCAGCCTCCCGAGTAGCTGGGACTACAGGCGCCCGCCACCATGCCCGGCTAATTTTTTGTATTTTTAGTAGAGATACAGTTTCACCATATTAGGCAGGATATTCTTGATCTCCTGACCTTGTGATCCGCCTGCCTCAGCCTCCCAAAGTGCTGGGATTACAGGCGTGAGCCACCGCACCCAGCCTTGACTTTTTAATGAGACATTTTGACTGGTGTGAGATGGAATCTCACTTTAGTTTTGATTTGCATTTCTCTAATGATCATAATGTTTAGCTTGTTTTTATATGATTGTTGGCCACATGTATGACTTCTGTTGAGAAGTGTCTATTCATGTCCTTTGCTTACTTTTTAATGGGGTTGGTTTTCTTGTAAATTTAAGTTCCTTATAGATGCTGGGTATTAGACCTTTGTTAGAGGCATAATATGCAAACATGTTCTCCCATTCTGTAGGTTGTCTGTTTGCTGTGTTGATAGTTTTTGTTTGTTTGTTTGTTTGTTGCTGTGC
Organism: Nomascus leucogenys; assembly: GCF_006542625.1. Lineage (NCBI taxonomy): Eukaryota > Metazoa > Chordata > Mammalia > Primates > Hylobatidae > Nomascus > Nomascus leucogenys. Next base: position 99,301,255 of record NC_044395.1, read on the forward strand.
AGAAACTCTTTAGTTAGATCCCATGTGTCAATTTTTGCTTTTGTTGCAATTGCTTTGGGCATCTTCCTCATTAAATATTTGCCCATGCCTATGTCCTGAATGGTATTGCCTTGGTTGTTTTCCAGGGTTTTTATAGTTTGGGGTTTTATATTTAAGTCTTTAATTCATCTTGAGTTGATTTCTGTATATGACATAAGGAAGGGGTCCAATTTCAATCCAGCATATGGCTAGCCAGTTATCCCAGCACCATTTATTGAATAAGGAGTCTTTTTCCCATTGCTTGTTTTTGTCAGTTTTGTCAAATTTAAGAGTTTTAGGTGTGTGGCCTTATCTCTGGGTTCTCTATTCTGTTCCATTGGTCTATGTATCTGTTTTTGTACCAGTACCATGCTGTTTGGTTACTGTAGGACTTTACTATAGTTTGAAGTTGGGTAATGTGATGTTTCCAGCCTTGTTATTTTTGCTTAGAATTGCCTTGGTTATTTGGACTATTTTTGGTTACATTTGCATTTTAATATAGTTTTCTTCTAGTTCTATGAAGAATTTCAGTGGTAGTTTAATAGGAATAGCATTAATTATATAAATTGCATTGGGCAATATGGCCATTTTAACAATATAGATTCTTCCTATCCATGAGCATAGAGTGTTTTTCCATTTGTTTGTGTCATCACTGATTTCTTTAAACAATGATTTGTAGTCCTGCTTGCAGAGATCTTTCACCACCCTAGTTAGCTATATTCCTTGGTATTTTATTCTTTTTGTAACAGTTGTGAATGGGATTTTGTTCCTGACTTGGCTCTTGGTTTGACTCTTTTTTTATTATTATTATACTTCAAGTTTTAGGGTACATGTGCACAACGTGCAGGTTAGTTACCTATGTATACATGTGCCATGTTGGTGTCCTGCACCATTAACTTGTCATTTAACATTAGGTATATCTCCTAATGCTATCCCTCCCCCCTCCCCCCACCCCACAACAGGCCCCGGGGTGTGATGTTCCGCTTCCTGTGTCCATGTGTTTTCATTCTTCAATTCCCACCTATGACTGAGAACATGTGGTGTTTGGTTTTTTGTCCTTGCAATAATTTGCTGAGAATGATGGTTTCCAGCTTCATCCATGCCCCTACAAAGGACACAAACTCATCATTTTTTATGGCTGCATAGTATTCCATGGTGTATATGTGCCACATTTTCTTAATCCAGTCTATCATTGTTGGACATTTGGGTTGGTTCCAAGTCTTTGCTATTGTGAATAGTGCCACAGTAAACATATATGTGCATGTGTCTTTATAGCAGCATGATTTATAGTCCTTTGGGTATATATCCAGTAATGGGATGGCTGGGTCAAATGGTATTTCTAGTTCAAGATCCCTGAGGAATCGCCACACTGACTTCCACAATGGTTGAACTAGTTTCCAGTCCCACCAACAGTGTAAAAGGTTCCTATTTCTCCACATCCTCTCCAGCACCTGTTGTTTCCTGACTTTTTAATGATGGCCATTCTAACTGGTGTGAGATGGTATCTCATTGTGGTTTTGATTAGCATTTCTCTGATGGCCAGTGATAATGAGTATTTTTTCATGCATCTTTTGGCTGCATAAATGTCTTCTTTTGAGAAGTGTCTGTTCATATCCTTCACCCACTTTTTGATGGGGTTTTTTTTTCTTGTAAATTAGTTTGAGTTCATTGTAGATTCTGGATATTAGCCCTTTGTCAGATGAGTAGATTGCAAAAATTTTCTCCCATTCTGTAGGTTGCCTGTTCACTCTGATGGTAGTTTCTTTTGCTGTGCAGAAGCTCTTTAGTTTGATTAGATCCCATTTGTCAATTTTGGCTTTTGTTGCCATTGCTTTTGGTGTTTTACACATGAAGTCATTGCCTATGCCTATGTCCTAATGATATTGCCTATGTTTTCTTCTAGGGTTTTTATGGTTTTAGATCTAAGATTTAAGTCTTTAATCCATCTTGAATTAATTTTTGTTTAAGGTGTAAGGAAGGGATCCAGTTTCAGCTTTCTACATATGGCTAGCCAGTTTTCCCAGGACCACTTATTAAATAGGGAATCCTTTCCCCATTTCTTGTTTTTGTCAGATTTGTCAAAGATCAGATGGTTGTAGATATGTGGCATTATTTCTGAGAGCTCTGTTCTGTTCCTTTGGTCTATATCTCTGTTTTGGTACCAGTACCATGCTGTTTTGGTTACTGTAGCCTTGTAGTATAGTTTGAAGTCAGGTAGTGTGATGCCTCCAGCTTTGTTCTTTTGGCTTAAGATTGTCTTGGCAATGCGGGCACTTTTTTGGTTCCATATAAACTTTAAAATAGTTTTTTCCAATTCTATGAAGAAAGTCATTGGTAGCTTGATGGAGATGGCATTGAATCTATAAATTACCTTGGGCAGTATGGCCATTTTCACGATATTGATTCCTCCTACCCATGAGCATGGAATGTTCTTCCATTTGTTTGTATCCTCTTATTTCATTGAACAGTGGTTTGTAGTTCTCCTTGAAGAGGTCCTTCACATCCGTTGTAAGATGGATTCCTAGGTATTTTATTCTCTTTGAAGCAATTGTGAATAGGAGTTCACTCATTATTTGTCTCTCTGTTTGTCTTTTATTGGTGTATAAGAATGCTTGTGATTTTTGCGCATTGATTTTCTATCCTGAGACTTTGCTGAAGTTGCCTATCAGCTTATGGAGATTTGGGGCTGAGACAATGGGGTTTTCTAGATATACAATCATGTCATCTGCAAACAGGGACAATTTGACTCCCTCTTTTCCTAATTGAATACCCTTTATTTCCTTCTCCTGCCTGATTGCCCTGGGCAGGACTTCCAGAACTATGTTGAATAGGAGTGGTGAGGGAGGGCATCCCTGTCTTGTGCCAGTTTTCAAAGGGAATGCTTCCAGTTTTTGCCCATTCAGTATGATATTGGCTGTGGGTTTCTCATAGATAGCTGTTATTATATTGAGACACATCCTATCAATACCTAATTTATTGAGAGTTTTAGCATGAAGGGCTGTTGAATTTTGTCAAAGGCCTTTTCTGTATCTATTGAGATAATCATATGGTTTTTGTCATTGGTTCTGTTTATATGCTGGATTACATTTATTGATTTGCATATGTTGAACCAGCCTTGCATCTCAGGGATGAAGCCACTTAATCATGGTGGATAAGCTTTTTGATGTGCTGCTGGATTCGGTTTGCCAGTATTTTATTGAGGATTTTTGCATCAGTGTACATCATGGATATTGGTCTCAAATTCTCTTTTTTGGTTGTGTCTCTGCCAGGCTTTGGTATCAGGATGATGCTGGCCTCATAAAATGAGTTAGAGAGAATTCCCTCTTTTTCTATTGATTGGAATAGTTTCAGAAGGAATGGTACCAGTTCCTCCTTGTACCTCTGGTAGAATTCGGCTGTGAATCCATCTGGTCCTGGACTTCTTTTGGTTGGTAAGCTATTAATTATTGCCTCAATTTCAGAGCCTGTTATTGGTCTATTCAGAAATTCATCTTCTTCCTGGTTTAGTCTTGGGAGGGCGTCTGTGTCGAGGAATTTATACATTTCTTCTAGATTTTCTAGTTTATTTGTGTAGGGGTGTTTATAGTATTCTCTGATGGTAGTTTGTATTTCTGTGGGATCGGTGGTGATATCCCCTTTATCATTTTTTATTGCATCTATTTGATTCTTCTCTCTTTTCTTCTTTATTAGTCTTGCTAGTGGTCTATCAATTTTGTTGATCTTTTCAAAAAACCAGCTCCTGGATTCATTAATTTTTTGAAGGGTTTTTTGTGTCTCTTTCCTTCATTTCTGCTCTAATCTTAGTTATTTCTTGCCTTCTGCTAGCTTTTGAATGTGTTTGCTCTTGCCTCTCTAGTTCTTTTAACTGTGATGTTAGGGTGTCAATTTTAGATCTTTCCTGCTTTCTCTTGTGGGCATTTAGTGCTATAAATTTCCCTCTAAGCACTGCTTTGAATGTGTCCCAGAGATTCTGGTATGTTGTGTCTTTGTTCTCATTGGTTTCAAAGAACATCTGTATTTCTGCCTTCATTTCGTTATGTACCCAGTAGTCACTCAGGAGCAAGTTGTTCAGTTTCCATGTAGTTGAGCAGTTTTGAGTGAGTTTCTTAATTCTGAGTTCTAGTTTGATTTCACTGTGGTCTGAGAGACAGTTTGTTATAATTTCTATTCTTTTACATTTGTTGGGGAGATCTTCCAACTATGTGGTCAATTTTGGAATAAGTGTGGTGTGGTGCTGAGAAGAATGTATATTCTGTTGATTTGGGGTGGAGAGTTCTGTAGATGTCTATTAGGTCCACTTGTTGCAGAGCTGAGTTCAATTCCTGGATATCTTTGTTAACTTTGTCTCATTGATCTGTCTAATGTTGACAGTGGGGTGTTAAAGTCTCCTATTATTATTATGTGGGAGTCTAAGCCTCCCTGTAGGTCTCTAAGGACTTACTTTATGAATCTGGGTGCTCCTGTATTGGGTGTATATATATTTAGGATAGTTAGCTCTTCTTGTTGAATTGATCCCTTTACCACTATGTAATGGCCTTCTTTGTCTCTTTTGATCTTTGTTGGTTTAAAGTCTGTTTTATCAGAAACTAGGATTGCAACCCTTGCCTTTTTTTGTTTTCATTTGCTTGGTAGATCTTCCTCCATCCCTTTATTTTGAGCCTATGTGTGTCTCTGCACATGAGATGGGTTTCCTGAATACAGCACACTGATGGGTCTTGACTCTTTATCCAATTTGCCAGTCTGTGTCTTTTAATTGGAGCATTTAGTCCATTTACATTTAAGGTTAATATTGTTATGTGTGAAGTTGATCCTATCATTATGATGTTAGCTGGTTATTTTGCTCGTTAGTTGATGCACTTTCTTCCTAGCCTTGATGGTCTTTACAATTTGGCATGTTTTTGCAGTGGCTGGTACCGGTTGTTCCTTTCCATATTTAGTGCTTCCTTCAGGAGCTCTTTTAGGGCAGGCCTGGTGGTGACAAAATCTCTCAGCATTTGCTTGTCTGTAAAGTATTTTATTTCTCCTTCACTTATGAAGCTTAGTTTGGCTGGATATGAAATTCTGGTCTGAAAATTCTTTAAGAACGTTGAATATTGGCCCCCACTCCCTTCTGACTTCTAGAGTTTCTGCTGAGAGATCAGCTGTTAGTCTGCTGGGCTTCCCTTTGTGGGTAACTTGACCTTTATCTCTGGCTGCCCTTAACATTTTTTCCTTCATTTCAACTTTGGTGAATCTGAGAATTGTGTGTCTTGGAGTTGCTCTTCTCGAGGAGTATCTTTCTGGTGTTCTCTGTATTTCCTGAATTTGAATGCTGGCCTACCTTGCTAGATTGGGGAAGTTCTCCTGGATAATATCCTGCAGAGTGTTTTCCAACTTGGTTCCATTCTCTCCGTCACTTTCAGGTACACCAATCAGATGTAGATTTGGTCTTTTCACATAGTCCCATTTTTTTTTTTTGGAGGCTTTGTTTGTTTCTTTTTATTCTTTTTTCTCTAAACCTCTTCTTGCTTCATTTCATTCATTTCATCTTCCATCACTGATACCTTTTCTTCCATTTGATCGAATTGGCTACTGAGGCTTGTGCATTTGTCACGTAGTTCTCGTGCCTTGGTTTTCAGCTCCATCAGGTCGTTTAAGGACTTCTCAGCATTTGATTATTCTAGTTAGGCATTCATCTAATTTTTTTTCAAGGTTTTTAACTTCTTTGCCGTGGGTTCGAACTTCCTCCTTTAGCTCAGAGTAGTTTGATCATCTGATGCCTTCTCTCAGCTCGTCAAAGTCATTCTCCATCCAGCTTTGTTCTATTGCTGGTGAGGAGCTATGTTCCTTTGGAGGAGAATGGTGGTGATTTTTGCATATTAATTTTGTATCCTGAAACTTTGCTTAAGTTTTTTATCAGCTTAAGAAACTTTTGGGATGAAGCAATGGGTTTTTCTAGATATACGATTATGACATCTGCAAAAAGGGATAGTTTGGCTTCCCCTCTCCATGTTTGGATTCCCCTTATTTCTTTCTCTTGTCTGAATTGCCCTGTCTAGGACTTCCACGTACTATGTTGAATAGGAGTGGTGAGAGAGGGAATTCTTGTCTTGTGCCAGTTTTCAAGGGGAATGCTTCTAGATTTTGCCCATTCACTATGATGTTGGCTGTGGGTTTGTCATAGATGGCTTTTATTATTTTGAGGTATGTTCCTCCAATACCTAGTTTATTGAGAGATTTTTGCGTGAATGGATATTGAATTTTATCCAAAGCCTTTTCTGCATCTGTTGGGATAATCATGGGGTTTTTGTCTTTAGTTCTGTTTAGGTGATGACTCACATTTATTGATTTGCATATGTTTAACCAACCTTGCATCCCAGGGATAAACCCTACTTGATTATGGTAGATAAACTTTTTGATAGGCTGCTGCATTCGGTTTGCATGTATTTTGTTGAGGATTTTTGCATTGATGTTCATCAAGGATATTGGCCTAAAGTTTTCTTTTTGTGGTATCTCTACCAGGTTTTGGTGTCAGGATGATGCTGTCCTTGTAGAAGGAGTTAGAGAGGGGTGCCTCCTCCTCAATTTTTTGGAATTGTTTCTGTAGAAATGGTGCAGGCTCTTTTTTTTTTTTTTTTGTATATCTAGTAGAATTCAGCTGTGAATCCCTCTGGTCTTGGACTTTTTTTGGTTGATAGGCTATTTATTACTGCCTCAATTTCATAGCTCATTATTGGTCTGTTCAAGGATTCTATTTCTTCCTTGTTCAGTCTTTGGAGGGTGTATGTGTCCAGGAATTTATCCATTTCTTCTAGATTTTCTAGTTTATATGCATAGAAGTGTTAGAGTATTTTCTGATTATTGTTTTCTGAGGGGTCAGTGGCCATATCCTCGTCATTTCTGATTGCGATGACTTAAATCACTCTTTTCTGCTTTATTAGTCTAGCTAGTGGTCTATGTATTTTATTAATTTTTGCAAAAAAACGGCTGCTGGATTTGTTGATCTTTGGATTTTGTTCTATCTCCATCTCCCCAAGCTCAGCTCTGATTTTGGTTATGTCTTGTCTTCTCCTAGCTTTGAGATTTGTTTGCTCTAGGTTCTCTAGTTTTTTAAGTTGTGATGTTAAGTTGTTAACTTAAGATCTTTCGGTGGAGCGCAGTGGCTCACGCTTGTAATCCCAGCACTTTGGGAGGCTGAGGCGGGCAGATCACGAGGTCAGGAGATCAAGACCATGGTGAAACCCCGTCTCTATTAAAAATACAAAAAAAATTAGCCAGGCGTGGTGGTGGGCGCATGTAGTCCCAGCTACTCAGAGAGGCTGAGGCAGGAGAATGGCGTGAACCCGGGAGGCAGAGCTTGCAGTGAGCTGAGATTGCGCCACTGCACTCCAGCCTGGGCGACAGAGCAAGACTCTGTCTCAAACAAAAAAAAAAAGATCTTTCTAACCTTTTGATGTGGGTAATTATTGCTATAAATTTCCCTCTTAACACTGCCTTAGCTCCGCCCCAGAGATTGTGGTATTTTGTGTATTCTCATCAGTTTCAAAGAACTTCTTGATTTCTGCCTTGAATTTATTATTTGCCCAAAAGTCACTCAGGAGCAGGTTATTTTCATGTAATAGTATGGTTTTGAGTGAACTTCTTAGTCTTGATTTCTAATTTGATTGCACTGTGATCCAAGAAATTATTATGATTTTAGTTATTTTGCATTTGCTGAGGAGTGTTTTACTTCCGATAATGTGATTGATTTTAGTGTATATGCCATGCAGCAATGAGAAGAGTGTGTATTCTGTTGTTTGGGGATGCAAAGTTCAGTAGATACCTATCAGGTCCATTTGCTCCAGTGATAAGTTCAGGTCCTGATTATCTTTGTTAATTTTCTGTCTCAATGATCCATCTAATATTGTCAGTGGGATGTTAAAGTCTACCCCTATTATTTTGTGAGAATCTAAGTGTCTTCGAAGATCTCTAAGAGCTTGCTTTATGAATCGGATTGCTCCTGTCTTGCGTGCACATATTTTTTTTTCTTTTCTTTTTTTTTTTTTTTGAGATGGAGTCTCACTGTATCGCCCAGGCTGGAGTGCAGTGGCACAATCTCGGCTCACTGCAAGCTCCCCTTCCCAGGTTCACGCCATTCTCCTGCCTCAGCCTCCCGAGTAGCTGAGACTACAGGCACCCACCACCACACCCAGCTAATTTTTTGTATTTTTAGTAGAGACGGGGTTTCACCATGTTAGCCAGGATGGTCTGAATCTCCTGACCTCGTGATCTGCCCGCCTCTGCCTCCCAAAGTTCTGGGATTACAGGTGTGAGCCACCGCACCCGGCCACGTGCACATATTTTTAGGATAATTAGATCTTGTTTACTTGAACCCTTTACCATTATGTAATACCCTTCTTTGTCTTTTCTGATTTTCATTGGTTTAAATATATTTGTCAGAGATTAGGAGTGGAACCCCGGCTTTTTTTCTGTTTTCCATTTGCTTGATATTTTTCTTCATTTCTTTATTTTGGGCCTATGTGTGTCATTGCATGTGAGATGGATCTCTTGAAGAGTGCATACCAATCAGTTTTGTTTCTCTTATTCAACTTGCCATTCTGTGACTTTTAATTGGGGCATTTAGCCCATTTCCATTTAAGGTTAGTATTATATATGTAGATTTGATCTTGTCATCCTGAAGTTAGCTGGTTATTCTGCAGACTTATTTATGTCATTGCTTTATAGTGTCACTGGTGTGTGTATTTCACTGTGATTTTGTAGGCACTGGTAACAGTCTTTCCTTTCCATATTTAGTGCTTCCTCATTAGCTCTTGTAAGGCTTGTCTGGTGGTAACAAATTCCTCACACTTCTGTGAAGGAATACCTGAGACTGAGTAATTATAAAGAAAATAGGTTTAATTTATTCACAGTTCTGCATAGCTGGGGAGGCCTCAGGAAACTTACAATCATAGCGGAAGCCATCTTTTCACAGGGTGGCAGGAGAGAGAATGAGTGCAAGCATGAAACTGTGAAAAGATATGGAGAAATCTAAAACTAAAGAAGCCAGTCTGAAAAAGTTACATACTGTAAGACTCTCAATATGTGACATTCTGGACAAGGCAGAACTATAGAGACAGCTTTTACAAAACATTAGTTTCCAGAGGTTTGGTGGCTGATGGTGGGGAGGTAAGAGGGATGAATATGTGAAGAACAGGGCATTTGTAGGTTAGTGAAAGTATTCATTATAACCCTTAAATGGTGGATACATGAGTTTATGCAGTTGTCAAAACCAACAGAATAGTACCATAGTGTGGACTAGCAACATTAGTAATAATTTCTCAATATTGGTTTATCAATGATAAACATATGCTACACTAATGTAATAGGTTAATAATGGGGAAAACTGTGTAGGGGTAGAGAGGGAATACTTTCTGCTCAGTATTTTCACCTAAGAAAGTTTACAAAACTAATTTTTTAATTAAAAAAGAAAAATTTATCTGCAATAGTCAACATTAAGAGAATGAAAAATAAGCTGGAAAAAATATTAGTAAAGCACAAATCTGATAGAGAAATTGTATTCTAGGCATACAAATAACTAGAACAACCCAGTTAAATATGGGCAAAAGATCTGAGCAGATACCTCACCAAAAAAATTGTATTTTATATATATATATATGATTTGTGTGTATATAATATATATAAGGGTGTATTATACATATAGATGGCAAGTAGGCATACAAAAGGATGCTCAGTATCATTTTTCATGAGGGAAATGCAAATTAAAATGACAATGATATATCACTGCATACCTATTAAAATGCCTAAAACTGAAAAATCTAACAATATCAAATGCTGGTAAATATAAGGAAAAATGTAAACTCTCATGCATTGCTGGTAGGAAAGCTTAAATGATATAACCCTTTTGGAAGACAATTGGGCGGTTTCTTATAAAGCTAAACATTGTCATACCATATGATCCAGCAATCATTCTTCTAGTTATTTAGCCAACTGATTTAGAAATTTTATCCACACATAGTGTGCATGTGAATGTTTATGTCAGCTTTGTTCATTATTGGCAAAAACTGGAAACAACCAATATGTCCTTCTATAGGAAATGGCTACACAAACTGTGGTACATCTATGCATGGAGGACATTATGTTAAGTGAAATAAGCCAGGAACAGAAAGTTAAACACCGCATGTTCTCACTCATATGCAAAAGCTAAAAAAAGTTGATCTCATAGATATAGAAAGTAGAACAGAGGATACTAGAGGCAGAGAAGGGTAAGGGAAGGAGGAGGAAATAGAGATTTGTTTAAAGATGCAGACTTACAGCTAGATAGAAAGAATAAATTCTAGTGTTCTATGGAATTATAGGATGACTAGAGCTGGCAAAAATATATTGTACAGTTTCAAACAGCTAGAAAGAGGATATTAAATGTTTCCAACAAAAAGAAATGTGTTCAAGATGATGGATATGCTAATTACCCTGATCTGATTACTATATACTATATAGATCAAATATTACTATGTATTCGGTAAATATGTACAATTATTACATGCCAATTTAATAAATAAAATGAATAATCAAGCTATGGAAATATATGGATAAACCTTAAATATTTATTGCTAAATAAAATGAGCCATTCTCAACAGTCTGCATGCTACAGGATTCCAACTATATGACATTCCAGGAAAGGCCAAATTGTGGAGACAATAAAAAGATCAGTGATGGCCCGGCACGGTGGCTTATGCCTGTAATCCCAGCACTTTGGGAGGCCGAGCCGGCAGATCACGAGGTCAGGAGATCGAGACCATCATGGCTAACACAGTGAAACCCCGTCTTTACTAAAAATACCAAAAAAATTAGTTAGGTGTGGTGGTGGGCGCCTATAGTCCCAGCTACTCGGAAGCCTGAGGCAGGAGAATGACTTGAACCTGGGAAGCGGAGCTTGCAGTGAGCCGAGATCGTGCCACTGCACTCCAGCCTGGGGCGACAGAGCAAGACTCAGTTTCAAAAAAAAAAAGATCAGTGGTTTCCAGGAATTTATAGAAGGAAGGGTGAGAGTGGACTAGATGAAGCATATGGGATGTTCTACTACAGTAAAACTATAATGTATAATTACATAATGGTGAGTACATGACAACATATATTAGTAAAAACCCATAAAACTATTCAATGCAAATAGTGAGCCTTGGCCACTTATGATGTCTGATGCCTGTAATCCTAGCACTTTGGGAGGCCAAGGCAGGAGGATCGCTTGAGCCCAGGAGTTCACAACCAGCCTGGGCAACATAGCAAAATCTTGTCTCTACAGAAAATACCAAAAAATTAGCCAGACATGGCAGTGCACCCCTTTGGTCCCAACTACTCGGGAGGCTGAGAGGTGGGAAGATTGCTTGAGCTTGGGAGGTTGAGGCTGCAAAAAGCCATGACTGTGTCACTGCGCTCCAGCCTGGGCAACAGAGCAAGACCCACTCTCAAAAAAGAAAGTCAATTTAAATGTGTACAGTGAAATTATTAGGAGCTCAACAGAAAAGGAGATTACAAGAAAGAATGGAGACACCGATAATCAAAACTCTGTTACATTATATGAAACAACCTCACTAAATGATGTGTGGGAAAAAGTACTAACCCAAGTAACTTCATAAATGAGAAAAACTAATGGCAAAACAAGGTGCTTATAAGCCCTGTACTCTAGTTGACAACATTTCCTATGGGGGTAGTGGTTAACAATTCTGATATTGTTATTCATGTATATTGAAACAGAACAACTAAGGAAATTATTGACATCTAATAAGAGTGATGTTTCTCAGCCAGGCGCAGCGGCTCACGCCTGTAATCCCAGCACTTTGGGAGGCTGAGACAAGTGGATCACGAGGTCAGGAGATCGAGATCATCCTGGCTAACATGGTGAAACCCCGTCTCTACTAAAAATACAAAAAAATTAGCCGGGCGTGGTGGCAGGCGCCTGTAGTCCAAGCTACTCTGGAAGCTGAGGCAGGAGAATGGCATGAACCCGGGAGGCAGAGCTTGCAGTGAGCCGAGATGGCGCCACTGCACTCCAGCCTGGGCGACAGAGCGAGACTCCGTCTCAAAAAAAAAAAAAAAAAGAAAAAAGAGTGAGGTTTCTCAAGTTGCAGTGAGATTTTATAGATAAGCAAAAGGAAGGCTCTAGAATAGTATATGCGGTAATGAATTAGAGTTGGCGACCTCAGTATAAACTCATGTTTGCCTTATATAGATCCAAATGATTTCATAGAGAAACCAACCTACCTACCTTCCTTCCTTCCTTCCCTCCTTCCCTCTTTCCTTCTTTCCCTCCTTCTCACCTTCCCGCCTGCCTGCCTTTCTTTCTTTCCTTCCTTCCCTCCCTCCCTTCCTTCCTCCCTCCCTCCCTTCCTTCCTTCCCTCCTTTGTTCTTCACATATCGGTTCATATCCACACAAATACTTCATTACTCCATCAACTGAGAAGGCCTAAAAGAAAGAATACCAATAACATCTAAATTTAGCACCCATATCTTGATTGCCTTACCATTCTCCTATAAAAGGAACCGGGTTTCCCCAGAGAAATAACTGATACTAAGAGTTGGGTGGGAAGTATGTAAGATAAGCCTTGAATATCTTGGTGTTCCAGAAATTTTAAAATTACTCAAGACAAACAGATAAGAGCTCCCAAAGGCCAAAGCTGAAACAATTTGAGCAAAAATATATAAGTAGCTTTGGATTATAACCCAAGGTATAAAATAAATCTCTCCATATTGATGTCAATACATTATTAGTACATTAATAAATTGGTGAGATGACTCAAATCCCCTGTGCAAGGAAATTCCAAATAGTTTTTTCTTTTAATGTAGATACTCTACGTTCTAGGAGAAGGGGCAAAATAACTCGCTACATTAAGTGTGGGATATGTATAATGACTTCCTTACAAAGACTACACTATTGAAAGAATAAGGGGGTTGGGGGGAAGGAGAATAACATTATAGTGAGTAAATCTGATAAACACATTCTCAGGACATCAGGCCAACATCAGCAGTAAAAAATCATGTTGACAATATGTAACCTTGTTATGATGGGATGAAAATTAAACTTCAGGCTTATAGTCACAAAACCATAACTCCATTATACTCATGATAAAAAATGGACAAATTACGATAGAGGACATCCTAGAAAATGCCTGAGCAGTCATCCTCAAAACCATCAAGGTCTACAAAAACAAGAAAAGTCTGAGAAACTATCACAATTAAGAATCACCTAAGGAGGCATAACTTCTAAATGTGATGAGAGATCCTGGGACAGAAAAAGAGCAATAGGTAAAAACCATGCAAATAGGAATAAACTATGAACTCTAGGTAATAATGGTTATTAATCATGGTTCATTTATTGTTGCAAACATACCACACTAATGTAAAATGTTAATTACAAGAGAAATTTGGTATAGAGCACATGGGAATTATTGATGCTATCTTATAAATTTTTCTATAAATTAGAAATTTTCTTAAAAAGCATTTTATTTTTTAAAGATGGGCAAATCCCACAATTATTTCTGTTTCCCAGGAACTCCAAAGCCCTTTCATCTGAAATAGGAAGGGTAAGAACCATGACATGCCATGTGACATTTTCCTCAAGGCCACTGCTAAATGGGCTAGGAGTAGAGCCACATGGTATTAATTCATTTCCTAGTAATTTAGAGTCAAGACTGATATAGTACGCAGAAGAATATTTGTCTGAAGTAGACAGATCCAAACATGGAACTGAAAAGCAGAGGAAAAATCTTTCTACAGAATGAGAAGAGAATGAGACAGTCCTGGTGTTTTTTGTTTCTCTTTCTGGCCACATCCTATGAATCAGCTGAATTGTTGCCCTTGATTTCCACAAGTCACCCCTCTGTGCTCCCATTTTTTTCCTCCAGGTAGTAATTATGCATTGAAGTTAATGTCTGTAAACCTAAGTGACAAAAATGCCTTCCCTCAAGGATCTCATATTCTAGTATCAAACATTTTGTTATTACTCCAGCCATACTGACCACGACATCCTTATTCCCAGTTTCTTTAATATAAAAATTTCCCTTCATCTCCAGATCTTAATAGATACTTCTATCCCTATGATTGGAATACTTTAATAAATCTAACAGTCTTCCAATAATGCTGTTTGTCCCACAAAAACAGACTCTGACTCAGAGATTTATTTAAATCAACACCCATGAAAAGGTAGAGAATGAATTAGGAGTGGGTAGGAGAAACTAAGTTGCAATGCCATCCAACAAAGGCCTCAGCAGACCCCAGTAGAAAATCTAGAGCTAGAATGGCCCTTTCCATGTGTCCTAGGTTTGCTTGGACAGCTGTGTCTTTCTACTTCATTCAGTGTGCTTCCCCCAGAAAAAGGCACAAACTTGAATGAGGCAGTGTTCTTCAGTAGCAGACATCTCCAGGAAGGGCTGAGAACTGAGATCTGATTTCTGACAGCACTTGCAGCAGGTTCAATAATATTTTCTTCATTCTTAAGGGGAATTTGAGCAGAGAATCAAGGCATCCACTACACCTCAATTTCATCTACATATCTCAGCATTCCTGAGCCAAAATATACACCACCCCATCCTAGGTTGGATTTATCTCACATGTGCTAAGTTCACACTATATTTTTTTCCCCAAACTTAAAACAAAATGAATGTAGTTGATTAATTCTTCCTCACTAATTGCAGGCTCATCAAGGCAAGAGCTCTGTTTGATTCACCACTTAAATCCTAGAATTAGAAAATGGCGGCCGAGCCTGGTGGCTCACACCTGTAATCCCAGCACTTTGGGAGGCCGAGGCAGACAGATCACGAAAACATCCTGGCCAACACGGTGAAATCTCGTCTCTACTAAAAGTACGAAAATTAGCTGGGCTTGGTGGCGTTTGCCTGTAGTCCCAGCTACTCGGGAGGGTGAGGCAGGAGAATCACTTGAACCTGGGAGGCAGAGGTTGCAATGAGCCGAGATCACGCCACTGCACTACAGCCTGGCGACAGAGTGAGACTCAGTCTCAAAAAAAAAAAAAAAAGAAAAAAGAAAAAGAAAAGAAAATGACCTGCCATTGTGTAGGGGATTAATATACAGAGGCTTACTTCATGTTTAATTATTTTGTTTACACAATTGACCATTTCTCTCATATCAGAATTGGCAGAAAGTAAAAATCAACTGTAAAGCCTTCTGTCTCTAAATTAAATTGTGACAGTTTGTATATCTATTAAAAAATTGATGTCACCCTGGCATCATCACACATTAATAAAACCTTTATCATTATTTAAGAACCTTGTATCTAAAATTCAACAAAGCTTTAAAGGAATAGTGACATTAGAAAACAAATGTTCAGCTATCCATAAAAAGCCACAAAAATTCATCCTATGCATATATACCTAGATGTTACTCATACTGTCTTGTCTTTTGTAATTTATATAAATTGTCTCAAACTGTCTATCTCAAGTCTGATGAAAAGTGAAAAATTACCTGGCAAGATTTTCAAAATATTAGGGAACCTAAATTCTCATGTTCACTTCATTGCTTAAAGTTCTTGTTGAACCTAAAATCTCAGCCACCTAAGCATCTCTCATCTCATGATGGCTATTTTCTTTCCCTTGTCTATAGAAATAAGTGAAACACATCTCCCCTTAAGTTATCCCAGAAAATATTTGTGAGTATGTAATTTTACCAAGACTTGGGACCACAAGAATTATAATATATAACTTTAATAAGAAAACGAGAAAAGCAGTACTGAATATTTATTCAGGTCTTAAGTGGCAAGGCAGAAGTATGTTGACAGCTGCCATTTATTCATCGTCCTGCCTAACTCTTCTGCTTCAAGGACAGAGAAAGATAATTCATTCTCTCTCCTCCCTGCCCTCTCTTTGTATTTTTTAATCCTAACTGACACTACAAAATATTTGATAATTTTTAACATAAAAAATAATTTTTCATAACTTCGCATTTTTTCTCTATGATGCAATATTTTTCTTTCCATGAATTAACCAAGTTTCTGGTTTCCAGTTCAAATGTAAGAAGTTTGAAAGTCATCACTGTGTCCATACATCCTAACAAAACTGAAAAGACTGAAAAATTCACAATTCTTCTACAATTTATAAGAGAAGTGAGGACACAGAAAAAATCACTGCTCTCAAGATTAGCCAGACAGATGGGTGAATACAGGGAGTCTCAGCTTAAATAGGGCAGAGACTTACAAGTGCAGGAACCAGCGCCAGGGTAGGTAATTGAACTGTAATTGATGAATTGCTGGAGTGTCAGTGTCAACAAAATAAGAGTTAAATACTCGAGAAGAAATAAATTTATGGTGGGGGTATGGTGGAAGGGGGGACAATTTAATGAGATTTATCTCAAACAGCTCTACCAAGTTCTCACTGTAAATATTGGGGAAAAATATCCACATGCTGCTGACAGGGGGGAGATGAAAAGGAACCATTTTAAAATATGCCAGAGCATTCAGTTGTTATTAACAGGTCTGCATTCAGGAGAAACTAGTTAAACATAGCCTAACTGCTGGAGTACTATCGGAACCTAACTGACCGGGAGGAAGAAAAATACCCAACTCCAGCCCACTCTAGCTCTCCTTTCCCACCTGTTAGGGAAGAAAAGAAAATTGAGAAACACATGGGAAGTTCACAGTCGAAAAGGTTAGGCTTACTAAAAAACTGAGACATAATAATAAGACTACAAAATGCTTCTCCTCCCACCACATCTTATCACCTAAATCTAAAGACTCCACCAAAAAAACTGTTATACATGATAAACAAATTCTGTAAAATTTCAGGATACAAAATCAGCATACAAAAATCATTTGTATTTCTATATGCCAATAGTGACCAATCTGCATAAGAAATCGAGAAAGCAATTCTGTTTACAATAACTACCAAAAAAAAAAAAAACTAAGAATAAACTTAGCCAAAGAAGTGACAGATCCCTATAATGGAAACTATAAAGTCTAATATCCAGCACCTATAAGGAGCTTAAACAAGTTTACAAGAAAAACAACCCCATTAAAAAGTGGGTAAAGGACAAGAACAGACACTTTTCAAAAGAAGACATACATATGGCCAAGAATCATATGAAAAAAAGCTCAACATTACTGATTATTAGAGAAATGCAAATCAAAACTACAATGAGATACCATCTCACACCAGTCAGAATGGCTATTATTAAAAAGTAACTAACAGATGCTGGTGAGGTTGTGGAGAAAAAGAAACACATATACACTGTTGGTAGAAGTGTAAATCAGTCCAACCGTAGTAGAAGACAGAAAGAAATACCATTCAACCTAGCAATCCCATTACTGGGTATATATCCAAAGGAATATAAATCATTCTATTATAAAGACAGAATGTGTATGTTCATTGCAGCTCTATTCACAATAGCAAAGACATGGAATCAACCCAAATGCCTATTAATGATAGACCAGATAGAGAAAATATGGCACATGTACACCATGGAATACTAGGCAACCATTTAAAAGAATGCCATCATGTCCCTTGCAGGGACATGGGTGGAGCTAGAAGTCATTATCCTAATGACTAATGCAGGAACAGTAAACCAAATACTGAGTGTTCTCAATTATAAGTAGGAGATAAATGATGAGAACACGTGGACACATAGAGAAGAACACCACTCACCTATTGGAGGGTGGAGGGTAGGAGTAGGGAAAGAATCAGGAAAAATAACTAATAGGTACTAGGCATAATACCTGGGTGATGAAATAATCTGTACAACAAACCCCCATGACACAAGTTTACCTATGTAACAAACCTAAACATGTACCCTGAACTTAAAAGTTCAAAAAAAAAAAACTATAAAACACTGATGAAACAAACAGGATATGCAAAAAGATGAAAAGTTATTCTGGGTTTGTGGAATCGACTAATTATTGTTAAAATGTCCATATTACTTGAAGCAATTAACAGATTCAATGCAATATCTATCAACATAGCAATGACATTCACAGAAATAGGAAACAAAATTCTAAAATTTATATAGGACCAAACACCACAAATAGACAAAGCAATCCTGAGCACAAAGAACAAAGCTGGAGGCATCACATTACCTGACTTCAAAATATACAATAAAATTATAGTAAACAAAACAGGATAGTACTGGCATGAAAACAGAAACATAGGCTGGGTGTGCTGTCTCACCCCTGTAATCCCAGCACTTCAGGAGCCCAAGGTGGGCAGATCACGAGGTCAGGAGTTTGAGACCATCCTGGCTAACACGATGAAACCCCGTCTCTACTAAAAATACAAAGAGTTAGCCAGGCGTGGTAGCAGGTGCCTGTAGTCCCAGCTACTCAGGAGGCTGAGGCAGGAGAATGGTGTGAACCCAGGAGGTGGAGCTTGCAGTGAGCGGAGGTTGTGCCACTGCACTCCAGCCTGGGCGACAGTGCGAGACTCCTTCTCAAAAAAAAAAAAAAAAAGAAAAGAAAAGAAAATAGAAAACTGAGAAATCCATGCATTCATAACCAACTCATTTTCAGCAAAAGCATGAAGAACATACATTGAAAAAGGGACAGGCTCATCAATAAATGCTGCAGGCAAAACTGGATATTCATATGCAGAAAAAAATTAAAACCCTATCTCTCACCATCGACACCAATAGCAACTCAAAGTGAATTAAATATTTATCTGTAAGTTCTGAAAGTAAAAAACTACTACAAGAAAACGTATATTGGGCAAACACTTTAGAACATTGGCTGGGCAAAGATTTCTTGAATAAGACCTTAAAAGCACAGCCAACCGAAGCAAAAGTTGACAAATGGAATTACATCAAGCTAAAAAAGCTTCTGGACAGCAAAGAAAACAATCAACAAAGTGAAGAGACAACTTACAGAATGAAAGAAAATATTTGCAAACTACCCATCTAACAAGGAATTAATAATCAAAATATATAAGGAACTCAATCGCAAAATATTAGTCTGATTTCAAAATGGGCAAATTGTCTGAAAACGCATTTCACAGAAGTGGACATACAAATGGCCAACAGGTATATGAAAAAATGCCTGGCATTACTAACCATCAGGGAAAGGCAAGTTAAAAGTGCAGTGCAACAGAATCTCACTCCAGTCAAAATGTCTATTATCAAAAAGACAGAAAATAATAGATGCTAGTGAAGATGCAGAGAAATAAGAACACTTGTACACTTTTTGGGGAAATGTAAATTAGTGCTGCCACTATGGAAAACAGTATGGAGATTCCTCAAAAAGCTAGAACTGGATCTAGCATGTGATCCAGCAATCTCACTGCTGCATTAAAAAAAAAGGAGAAAAAAATCCGTATATCCTATATCAAAGTGGTATCTGCATTCCCACATTTACCGCAGCTGTGTTCACAATAACCAAGACATGGAATCTTCAAAGTGTCCATCAAAACATGAATGGATAAAGAAAATGTGATAAATATACATAATGGAATAGTATTCAGCCGTTAAAAAGAGAATGATATCTTGTTACTTGCAGCAACATGGATGGAACTGAAAGGCATTTTGTTAAGTGAAATAAGCCAGGCACAGAAAGACAAATATCACATATTCTCTGATACGTCAGAGCTAAAGAAATTGATCTCATGGAGGTAAAAAATAGAAAGGTAGTTACCAGAGGCTGGGAAGAGAAGTGTGTGTTAGAGAGAGAGATTAAGAAAAGTTGATTAGTCAGGTTGTGGTGGCTCATGCCTGTAATCCCAGCACTTTGGGAAGCCAGGGTGTGTGAATCACCTGAGGTCAGGAGTTCAAGATAGGCCCGACCAACGTGGTGAAATCCTGTCTACTAAAAATGCAAAAATTAGCCAGGCATGGTGGCACACACCTGTAATCCCAGCTACTCAGGAGGCTGAGGCAGGAGAATTGCCTGAACCCGGGAGGTAGAGGTTGCAGTGAGCTGAGATTATGCCTTTGTACTCCAGCCTGGGCAACAGAAGCAAAAACTCCATCTTGAAAAAAATAAAGGTTGATTAATGGTTACAAACATGCAGTTAGATAAAAAAAATAAGTTCTAGTGCTCAATAGCACAATGCGATCACTATAGCTAACAATACTAATTTATTATCTATTTTAAAATAACTCAGAGAAGATTTGAAATATTTCCAACACACACACACAAAATAAATATTTGAGGTGATGGATATCCCAATTATCCAGGTTCTATTATTATACATGAATGCTTGTATCAAAATATCCCATATACCCCATAAATATGAATAGCTATTATCTATCCACGAAAATTTAAAAATAAATCTACAACATAACCAAATGGGATTTATCTCAAATATGCAAGCCTCATTCAAATTTAAGCAGTGATTAATGTAATCTATCACACAAACAAGCTAAAAAGAAAAATTATATGATCATATCAATAAGTGTTAAAAAGGCATTTGAGAAAACCCAACACCCATTCATGGTAAAATCTCTCAGCAAGCTAGGAATAGATTGAGAACTTTCTCAACTTAATAAAGAACATCTACCAAAAAACCTAGAGCTAAAATCCCATTTAATCTTGATAAACTGAAAACTTTTCTGCTAAGATCAAGGACAAGAGTATGATTTCTCCAAACTCCCTCTCAACATTTTACTGGAATCATAGCAAATACAAGAATACAAACAAAAGGAAAAAAAAGAAAAGGCATGCAGGTTGAAAGGGAATAAATAAAACTATCTTTATTTGTAAATCTCACATGATTTTCTAAGTAAAGAATCTGAAGTTATTTATTAAAAAGGTGGAACTAATAAGCAATTATAGCAGAATTACAGTATACAAGGTTAATATACAAAAATCACTTTTCTATATAATAATGAGGAAGTGACATTTGAAATTTTAAAAATACTATTTATATTAGCACCCTTCAAAATGAAATACTTAGGTATACGTCTAACAAAATATGTGTAACATCTTTATGAGAAAAACTGATGAGACTCATCAATTTTAATGAATAAAATTAAAGAACTAAATAAATGAAGAAATATTTTATCTCTGTGACTAAGAAGACTCAATATTGTTAAGATGTCATTCTTCCCAACTTGATCTACAGGTTTAATGCAATCTCAATTAAAATCCCAGCACGTTATTTTGTGGATGTTGACAAATGGATTCCAAAGTTTATATAGAGAGCCAAAAGACCCAAAATAGTCAACTCAATATTTAAAAAGAACAAAGTGGGAGAACTGAAACTATCCAACTTACTAGATTTACTATAGTCTTATCATAAAGCTAAAGTACTCAAGACAATGTAGTTTGCTGAAGGAATAAACAAATAGCTCAATGGACCAGAATAGAGAGCTCAGAAATAGACTCAAATAAGTAAGTCATAGAAGCCAAAGCAATACAATGGAGCAAAAGAGTCTTTATTCAGCAAACAGTACTGGAACAACTGGACTTGTTCAATTGGAAAAAAGTAGAAATAGAAAGGGAGAGGGATAAGAAGAGAGGGAGGAAGAGAGACAGGAAGAAAAAGAGAAGAGAAGGAAGGTGGAGGAGGAGGAGGAAGAAGAGGAGAAGGAAGGGAAGGAAGGGAGGGAAGGGGAAGGGGAAAGAGAAAGGAGGAGGTAAATTTATAAACAGACTTCAAAATGTAAAATGAAAAACTATAATTGTCCTATCAGATAACATAAAGAAAACATAGATAAACTTAGGTATGTTAATGACTTTTTAGATACAACACCAAAGGCAAGATTCATAACATAAATAATTGATAAGCTATCCTTCGTTAAAATTCAAAACTCTGCTTTGTGAAAGACCATGTCAATAGAGTAAGAATATAAGCCACAGACTCGTAGAAAATTTTGCAAAATACACCTCTAATAACAGACTGTTATCAAAAATATGCAAACAACTCTTAAAAGTAAATAATAAGAACACAAAAAGCCTGATTTAGAATAGGCTAAAGACCTGAACAGACACCATTCCAAGGAAGATATACAGATGGCAAATAAGCATGTGAAAAGATGCTGCACATCCTATGTTATCAGGAAAATGCAAATTAAGATGAGTTACCACTACACTCCCACACTCCTTCACTCCTCAGATGGTCAAACTCTGGAACATTAACACCACCAAATGCTGGTGAGAATGTGTAGCAACAGGAGCTCTCATTCATCGCTGGTGGGAATACAAAGTGGCACTGCCACCTTAGAAGATAGTTTGGTGACTTCTTACAAAACTAAACATACTTTTACCATACGATCTAGCAATCACATTCATTTGTACTTACCCAAAGAAGTTGAAAACTTGTATCCACACAAAACCTGAACATAGAGGTTTGTAGGAGCTTTACTTATAATTGACTAAACTTGGCATCCACTAAGACATCCTTCAGGAGGTGAATGGATACATAAACTGTCATATATCCACACAATGAAACAGTATTCAGTACTAAAAGCAACGACCTATCAAGCTGAGAAAAGACATGAAAGAAACTTAAATGGATATTACTGGGTGAAAGAAGCTAATCTAAAAAGACTACATACTGTATGATACCAATAATAGAACATTCTAGAAAAGGCAAAACTAAGAGATGGTAAAAAGGTAAGTAGTTGCCAGAGGTTGAAGGGTGGTGAAAGGATGGGTAGGTTGAGCACAGAAGATTTAGAGGGCAGTGACTCTGTTTGATGCTATGATGGTGGGTACATTTCATGATACATTTGTGCCAACCCATAGAAGGTAAAACATCAAGAGTGAATCCTAAGTCAAACTGTGAACTTTGAGGATGTTGATAATGGTGGATGCTATGCCTAAGTGGGGGCAGGGAGTGTATGGGAAATCTTTGTACCTTCCTCTTAATATTGCTGTGAACTTGAAACTGTTTTGAAAGAACAGTCTTAAAAATTAGCCATCGATATTTGTGTCTAGAATCCCCTGGAATCTCTACATTTATATTAAGCACTTCGTAATTCGGCAATAAATTTATGATGGCTATTGTTTTTCTGTCAAATATCTTGAAAGAGAAAAGAATAGTGCTTCTCTATTAATGCAGGCTACCTTCATAAGATAGCATTGTGTTTGTTTCTAGATTTTCTTTTCTTTTTTTTTTTTTTTTTTTTTTTGAGATGGAGTCTCGCTCTGTCACCCAGGCTGGAGTGCAGTGGCACAATCTCAGCTCTGAAACCTCTGTCTCCTGGGTTCACACCATTCTCCTGCCTCAGCCTCCCTAGTAGCTGGGACTACAGGCATATGCCACCACACCTGACTAATTTTTTGTATTTTTAGTAAAGATGGGGTTTCACCATGTTAGCCAGGATGGTCTCGATCTCCTGACCTCATGATCCACCTGCCTTGGCCTCCCAAAGTGCTGGGATTACAGGTGTGAGCCACCGCACACGGCCATTTGTTTATAGATTTTCTAGTCACTCAAATGTAGCTGGTTTCTACTATGTGCTTAAAGTGATGGACACTTCCTCGTGTATACCACCCAACTAGGATTAACACTGCCATAAGAGAGACAAACATTTTTACTTGTCAGGAAATTTGATAGCACCTTTAGATAAAGAAATGTCCAGATCTTTAACACACAAATAAGCTGCATGATGCCAACATAAATGATCAAAGAGCAATAAAAATAATAACCATTGTAGAAGACAGTGTGGCAATTCCTCATGGAATTAGAAACAGAAATACCATTTGACCCAGCAATCCCATTACTGGGTATCCATCCAAAGGATTATCAATCTTTCTATAAAGGCACATGCACATGTATGTTTATTGCAGCACTGTTCACAATACCAAAGACCTGGAACCAACCCAAATGCCCATCAATGATAGACTGGATAAAGAAAACGTGGCACATATACACCATGGAATACTATGCAGCCATAAAAAAGGATGAGTTCATGTCCTTTGCAGGGACATGGATGGAGCTGGAAACCATCATTCTCAGCAAACTAACACAGGAACAGAAAAACCAAACACTGCATGTTCTTACTCATAAGTGAGAGTTGAACAATGAGAATACAGTGACACAGGGAGGGTAATATCACACACTGGGGCCAGTCAGGAGGTGGGGGGCTAGGGGAGGGATAGCATTAGGGGAAATACCTAATGTAGATGATGGGTTGATGGGTGCAGCAAACCACCACGGCACGTGTATACCTATGTAACAAACCTGCACGTTCTGTACATGTATCCCAGAACTTAGAGTATTTTTAAAAAGTCTATTTGTAATCACTAGTGAACACTGTAAATCTTCAAGTAGAAACTCTATTTCTATGGAAGATTTATAATAAATCTCTAGGACTCTGTTAGTATTGAATCTTAAGAAATAAACTTAGATCTTATCCAGAATTGTTTTCCTTAAGTGTTCACTCCTAGGGTTTTGGATGGGGGTCTCATTTCTAACCACCCTATGAAAGCAAAGCACTCCAACAAAACTATGCGGTCCTCCGAGGTCACATTGTTTTAAAACTGTATATAGCCTAACAAGAAGTCTACTGGCTCCAGTTCAAAATCTTGGCCCTACTGCGTCCTCAAATGTAACACTTATTTTTTCAAACACAGAAAGTTTTCTGAGTTTCTGCTAGGTCCCTGGAACTGCAGTAGGTCTGTAGTTGAAATATGTGTGCATGTATGAGAGAGAGTTAGTGTGTATGTGCATATATTCCTCCTTCATAGATATTTGTGAGGGTTAAAGTTAAGAGAAATCATGTTATTCTCTTTTTAACTCATGTTCCTGTCTCTTAACTAAGCTGTGAGAATACTTCCGAATCAAAACGAGATCTCAGTTTCATTGATACTGATGCTCATAACTAAGCTTGTTTCCATTTGTTCTTGTCGAAAGTTGCAACAGAAGACTTCTGTTTTCTCCAAACAGCCTATAATTTTTAATTCAGTTTTTTAAGAAATATTTAATATATTATGGACCAAACAGGAAATCTAGTGACTTCATATATGCTATCTTAGTAATTCTAATGTTTTGCCCCACATTTAACCATCTCAGAAATCAAGATGGGTTATTTAATTCTTATTTCTTCTTTTGCCTAAAATAAGCACTAATATGTTTGTATTTTAACATATATGTATGTATGTATATATGTACTCAATCACTTAGAAGAAAACAAAGAAAGATTTAATAGACAAGTTGGAGAGCCAAAAGTTCTTAGAAATCCTGCATTCACAATTCTGCCTAGATGCCCTTGAAAGTTCATAATTGTCTAATTTTTATCATTTAGTTCAGAATGTGTTGTTTTAAAATCCTCTTATGAAAAGTTTAAAACCTGCACTCAGGATAAAATATGCTAGTTAACATCCTTTCTGTAGGCAATAAACTGTGGGTGGTAATTTGCATTTCTGAAAACCTAAGACACAGTAACGTTGAATTTATAAGACTCCTACCCTCGTAGAATTCTACCTTCATAATTAGCCTCTTCATTCGTTAAATTTGGAGCAATTCTGTTTTAGTAAATTTCTCACTTTAACATTTTGGGTTTTCTGCAGGTTTCATCTTTTTTTCCTCTTTAATTTTTTTTTTTTTTTTATTTTGCTGACACTTAAAAAATAAAGAACATCACTGAACCCTGTCATTAGGCAAGGCACCTAGCAGACAATATAGACAACTCATTTTATTGTAGGAAGCAACTACTTTTCTAAATTTTTAAATCATATACAATGTTTTTTGTGTGTACGCAGCCCACCTAACACAGAGGAGAATGTGGCCAGGTCAGGAAATCCTAATACAATCTCTAGGTAAAGAGATGGCCAGATTCTTATCACTGGCACCAGTTGCGCAAAGCCATTAAGACTTTCCAAAAGACGGCCGGGCGCGGTGGCTCAAGCCTGTAATCCCAGCACTTTGGGAGGCCGAGGCGGGCGGATCATGAGGTCAGGAGATCGAGACCATCCTGGCTAACATGGTGAAACCCCGTCTCTACTAAAAATACAGAAAAATTAGCCAGGCGTGGTGGTGGGCGACTGTAGTCCCAGCTACTGGGGAGGCTGAGGCAGGAGAATGGCATGAACCCGGGAGGCGGAGCTTGCGGTGAGCCGAGATCGCGCCACTGCACTCCAGCCTGGGCGACAGAGCAAGACTCCATCTCAAAAAAAAAAAAAAAAAGAATTTCCAAAAGACATTCTTAATAAGCTATATTTCTCTTTTTTTCAGGGCAGGGTGGAGCAGGAAGAGTTGATTAAACGATGTCGAATGGCCCAATTGTGCTAGATATTGTACTAAGCATTTTACATATATTTAAGTCATCCAAAAGCACAGATAAGCTATAATTTTTATTATTACAATTTTATAAATATGGCAACTGAGGCTTAAAGAGTTATATATAACTGCTAAGGTTCAAGCAGTCAATAAGCGTGGTCTCTACCCAGGACCATCCGCTACCTAAATCAGTCCAAAGATTGCCCTTTGCTCTAAAATCAAATTATATTATTTTTTATGTGTATAGAAAATTTGTTTTTAATTCTTAGATTAGGCATTGCCCCTTCTTCGTGTGCTAATGCGATCTTTTTGACTGTATCTCCTAATCTTTATGTCTTCAATGTGTTTTGCATTATAAGCTCTGCATTAGGAAACTGTATATCACCTAAACACCAGACATTAGTGTGCACTCAATCTTCCTACCTTTCCTGTTTCATATAATGGGTGAATACGTATCAAATACTATTTTGTTGTCACCACTGTTATTGCTATTACTTATCTCTATTAAAGTTGCATAAACGTTTAACATTGATGGCACATATAGGAGAATACCCAGTGAACTAGATGAATCTTAGCTTACATTGACCAAACATCTTCTTTGTTACAGACTCTATACAAAGCACTTCAATCACTATCTGATTTAATTTCACAATAATAATGAAGTATATAACATTTTCTTTAGAGATGAGAAGACCAGGAACTAGAGAGGTTAGATAACTTTCTCAATGTCAGTGCTAATGAATGGCAGAGCCAAGACTCCAACCCACACCATGTATCTTGGAAGCCCATACTCTTGTGTGATTATGACTGAAAATGTTAAACCCACTTGAAAGCAGGGGTTGTATTTTTTCCATAGTTCCTTGTGCACAGTAAGCTCAGAATAAAATCATTTTTTGAATGAATAAATAAATAATAACTGGCTTTAGCATGAATGCTTGCTTGCCATTAGACACATGTATTAGAACTTCTGTACCTTACTGTATTTCATTTGCAAGGTAATAGATTGTTCTGGATAACTTCAAAAGTTATCTTCAGTCGAGCTTGATTGTGCCCCCTACAAGGCATGCATCTCTTTATAGCACTGAAGTAAGTTTATGCCTTAATTAAAAAGACAACTTTCAGTGGGATCCTTTCAATATGCTTTCTTTTATTGTATGGACCACTTACTCCCTCTCACAATCATTGAGATGGTATTGAGAGAGATTTCAATAGTGTCATACTGTTTCTTCTCTGTGAAGCTCCTCCAGTTTGTCTCAGGAGAGGTACTGGCAGCCTTATTTTTGACAGTCTCAAAGGATAGTCCTCTAAAAGCTGCAGAACAGCTTATAATGCTTTGAGTGACTGTTATGCCCACAGTCTCTTCTGAGGAAAGTTGGCCATCTGTGCTCCTCAACTTGGCTTAGCTTATTTGGTCAATGGTGGGTGTCTGCCCCAAGGGCTACTGGTTATTAGGCTGCCTAATTGGTGACCAGCTATTCTTGAGCAGGATGGCGTCATTCATCAAATAAATCAATGAGACTATATTCTTCCAAAAAGTTTCTTTTAAAATTATGCACAGGAAGGTACAGATCATCAAGGACTGAAGCAATAACAGATGCAGGAGTAGAAAATAGGGAAATGTCTATAATGTCACAGGGGAGAACAGGGTTCCATGGAAGCTTGCTTCTGTGATGGCAGCTGCTAGGGTCTGTGTTGGCTATTAGAGTTACTGCCTAATAATAAACTTTGCCTGGATTTTATGGGAACTTTTCTTGTGGGAATCCTACCTGTTTAGCAATCCCAAGTTTTCTTCTGTCCCCTTGAGTCTTTATCATAAAATGTTCTTTCTGATATAAACTTAATATGGTTTATTTTTTATAACTGGAGAAAACATGAGTACCATGCATAGCCTGTTTCACTGTTGAAGGACTCTAATGCTTAAGTAGTTAACGCTTTAATTCTTTCTAACTACCATCAAGCTTACTACACGTATTTTTGCACTTCACGTAGAGCTAAAAAAAATGTGTCTTGGATGCTTCTGAAAACAATAATTGGTGTACATTAATCAAGTTAATAATACTTTCTGGCTCAAAGCTCAATCAAAAAAAGGTTCTTTTATTATTGTATAACTCATTTCCAAGCCTTTTAGGTAGGTTATCTTATTTCTCTAAACCACATTTCTCTTTATTCATCTCAGCTTGATTATTTTCCTTCTAGATCCTAAACACATGAGAACACTTAAGTTTAAATTATTTATTTTAACTGGTAGAAAAAAGGCATAATTCTTTGTAGACATCAACCTTGCAAGCTATAATCAGTCTGGAACTGTTTACATAAAAGTCTTTAGTTGGGAAGCCATTTGGGTAACAGGTCAAAAGGTATGTGTTGTCTCCCATGACTAAAACTCAATATTGTGAATCCACCATCCAAATAAAATTACACCAGAAACAAAACATTTTTGTTACTAATAAAAATATGAATATAATATATACTGCTACCGACAATGAAAGTTAACCATTTAACCTGTGTATTTTCTAAACAGGTCAGGTCTCATTCTGGTATAAATTACCAATTTCAGTTCACTGGGTGGATGGGGTAGTATTTTAATTCTTTTTCTGATCCAATTGCTTGTTTTTATCATATATTCTGATAAAATACATGCATGCAGTTGTGTGTGTGAGAGAGAAAATTATGTGTGAGTATGAGGGTTGTGTGTATGTGTGTAATTGTGTGTATTTGTGTGTGTGTCATGTACATGGCTGTTCATGACCTAAGGACTGTTTGTATTCATTAAGCCTTTTTTCCCCCCTCCTTAGCTCCCTGAATTCTGAGAAGCAGCAGTTATATGAGGCATGGAAAGAGATTTTTGCTCATAGACTTAAAAAAAAAGAAAAAAAAAGGAATATGACCAGGTGCAATGGGCTTAGGAGTCTAATGAGAAACATACACATATTTGCATTTCTTTTCATAGATTATCAGCTCCTACAGGACTCAAATGTATAGATAATTTCTTTTTTGAGGCAAAAATGAGTATCCTTTGTGTATTTATCAAAAGCAATAAAGATTTAAAAGATTTAGAAATATACATATGGTGTATATTGTGATACCAGTGACCTCATTCATCTATTCAATCATTACAAATTTTAATAGGTACCTGGCAAACAAAACTTTAGACCCTGTAGAAACACAGATTATAAAAAGTCAGACAGGATCCCTCTTTTCACTGAGTTTATAGTCATGTGATCAAAAAGCAGATACTTACCAAATTAAGAACAAAAGCTATCACTCCAGGAAGTGATAAATACTATGAAAAAAATAAGATAAGGTGATATGGTGGATTTTACACAAGCGTTGCCCCGATTCTTTTTTTTTTTTTTTTTTTTTTTTTTTTTTTTTTTTTTTTGAGACGGAGTCTCGCTCTGTCGCCCAGGCTGGAGTGCAGTGGCGCAATCTCGGCTCACTGCAAGCTCCGCCTCCCGGGTTCACGCCATTCTCCTGCCTCAGCCTCTCTGAGTAGCTGGGACCACAGGCGCCTGCCACCACGCCCGGCCAATTTTTTTGTATTTTTAGTAGAGACAGGGTTTCACCGTGGTCTCGATCTCCAGACCTCGTGATCCGCCCGCCTCGGCCTCCCAAAGTGCTGGGATTACAAGCGTGAGCCACCGCCCCCGGCCCCGATTCTTAAGCTCTCTCTCTATCAATGTCCTTTGCAATATAATTACGAGTTCCTTCCATCAATAGGT